>NC_060176.1:66146994-66349494 GCF_021184085.1 Oncorhynchus gorbuscha
TGAATACCATTGGTGTTTAATATGAGGGTATCAGCATGAAATATCCTTTTTTTATTTTTGTGGGCATGAAACTGGTGACAGTTGTGAAAAAAGTCAATAGTTGGACAAGTTGCAGAGGTAATTGAAAATAATGACATTATTGATTAAATGCTTTTTTCATTAATTAAGCTATTTTCTCTAGAACCATAAGGTCTATCTATTAGAAACTCATGGACAATACGGACAGAGATATAAAAAATGAATACTAAATATGAATAAATTTTTTTAAAGTTATTCAAGTATAATTTAACAAAATTACTGAAGATTCCAGTGAATTTGTTAAATTACCGGTAGCTTTTCAACCCTACTTACGGGTGTTTTAATGATGTATCTTTCCTACAACGGCTGATGATCCCAAAACACCATGCAGCGATAACATTCACCAAGTGCATCATTGGAGCATGTGTCTACAGTGAATTCGGATTTTGTTACATTACAGCCTTATTCTAAAATTGATGAACTTCAATTTCTCCTCATCAATTTACACACAATACCCCATAATGACAAAGTGAAAACAGGTTTTTAGAAATGTTATTACAAATAAAAAAGATAACTTATGTAAATAAGGTTTCAGACCCTTTGCTTTGAGACAAAAAAGAAAATGGAGCTCCGGTGCATCCTGTTTCCATTGATCATCTTTGAGATGTTTCTACAACTTGGAGTCCACCTGGGGTAAATTCAATTGATTGGACATGATTTGGAAAGGCACACACCTGTCTGTAGAAGGTCCCACAATTTACAGTGCATGTCAGAACAATAACCAAGCCATGAGGTCGAAGGAATTGTCCGTAGAGCTTCAAGACAGGATGGTGTTGAGGCACAGATATGGGGAAAGGTACCAAAACATTTGATGTAGCATTGAAGGTCCCCAAGAACACAGTGGCCCCCATCATTAAATGGAAGAAGTTTGAAACCACCAAGACTCTTCCTAGAGCTGGCCGCCCTTCCAAAGTGAGTAATTGGGGGAGAAGGCCCTTGGTCAGGGAGGTTACCAAGTCCCCGATGGTCCCTCTGACAGAGCTCCTCTGTGGAGATGGGAGAACCTTCCAGAAGGACAACCATCTCTGCAGCACTCCACCAATCAGGCCTTTATTGTAGAGTGGGCAGACGGAAGTCAGTCCAGTAAAAGGCACATAACAGCCAGCTTGGAGTTTGCCAAAAGGCACCTAAAGGACTCTCAGACCCTGAGAAACAAGATTATCTGGTCTGATGAAACCAAGATTGAACTCTTTTGCCTGAATGCCAAGTGTCACAATTGGAAAAAACCTGGCACCATCCCTACGGTGAAGCCTGGTGGTGGCAGCATCATGCTGTGGGTATGGTTTTCAGAGGCAGGGACTGGGAAACTAGTCAGGATTGAGGGAAAGATGAATGGGGCAAAGTACAGAGATATTTGATGAAAACCTGCTCCAATTCGCTCAGGACTTCAGAATGCGGCGAAGGTTCACCTTCCAACAGGACAACAACCCTAAGCACACAACCAAGATAATGCAGGAGCGGCTTCGGGTCAAGTCTCTGAATGTCCTTGAGTGGCCAAGCCAGAGCCCAGAGTTGAACCCGTTCGAACATCCCTGGAGAGACCTGAAAGATTCTGTGCGGTGACACTCCCCATCCAACCTGACAGAATTGTAGAGAATCTGCAGAGAAGAATGGGAGAAACTCCCCAAATACAGGTGTGCTAAGCTTGTAACATCATACCCAAGAAGACTTGAGGCTGTAATAACTGCCAAAGGTGCTTCAACGAAGTACTGAGTTAAGGTTCTGAATGCTTATGTAAATGTGCTATTTCACTTTTTTATTTGTAATAAATTTGCAAAAATATATGAAACCTGTTTTTTCTTTGTCATTATGGGGTATTGTGTGTAGATTGATTAGGGGAAAAACGATTTAATCAATTTTAAAATAAGGCTGTAACGTAACAAAATGTGGAAAAAGTCAAGGGGTCTGAATACTTTCCAAATACTTTTCTATACTGATAGAATTGAAAGATAATCATCTAAATTATTTTTATCCTTCACTTGTTTGTAACAATTGCGAACATATTGGCTACTTTTGTATTTGTAGTCAACTTCATTCTGAAATCGGCAGTCACAGAGAGACAGATAAGCATTGTGATTCTATATTTAGCGGAGATCTTCTGTGTATAAAGTGACACAGAAGGGCAAAAAAAACTCTAACGTGCTTAGCTGTTCTATGAGTGCTCTGAGGCAGGCAGTAAATAACAAGCTTTTTCAGGTGCAACTTTAGTAACGATAGATTTGGGAAACAGCACCAAGATTTAACAATGCTCCTACAAAGGTTCTAATGATGAGCTTTTAGCCATAAGATGCTTTTGGGAAACCGGGCCCAGAGCTATAGAGCCAGTTCACATTTCCCAGTGTAGAGATAGATAGCAGTAGAGTAGCCTACTCACCCTTCCAGACAGCAGCTTTGGCTTCTTCATTTGGACCAAAATCCCTTTAAATACTGTGTGTGGTTCATTTGGGATTGATCAGGGGTTGAACTTTGACATGTTTGTTTGGTACTGGCAAAGCCCCAAAATTTAAAGAATGTAATCATTACCTGCTTACCTGCTTAGGGGAGTGCCGAGCACACATTTTTTTCATTTAGGATTGGCACAGGACACGACAACTAAAACTTTAAAAACGATATTGGAAATTTTGGAACATTATATTCTGGTACATTATAATGTGTAACAATGCAATAGTGAGCTCCTACTTCATTGGCACGCCAAACCACACTTGAACAACCATTAATTAATTATAATCACAGCCGTATATATCCCCCCCCAAGCAGACACATCGATGGCTCTGAACGAACTTTATTTAACTCTTTGCAAACTGGAAAACATTTATCCGGAGGCTGCATTCATTGTAGCTGGGGATTTTAACAAAGCCAATCTGAAAACAAGACTCCCTAAATTTTATCAGCATATCGATTGCGCAACCAGGGGTGGTAAAACCTTGGATCATTGTTACTCTAACTTCCGCGACGCATATAAGGCCCTGCCCCGCCCCCCTTTCGGAAAAGCTGACCACGACTCCATTTTGCTGATCCCTGCCTACAGGCAGAAATTAAAACAAGAGGCTCCCACGCTGAGGTCTGTCCAACGCTGGTCAGACCAAGCTGACTCTACACTCCAAGACTGCTTCCATCACGTGGACTGGGACATGTTTCGTATTGCGTCAGATGGGAATATTGACGAATACGCTGATTCGGTGTGCGAGTTCATTAGAACGTGCGTCGAAGATGTCGTTCCCATAGCAACGATAAAAACATTCCCTAACCAGAAACCGTGGATTGATGGCAGCATTCGCGTGAAACTGAAAGCGCGAACCACTGCTTTTAATCAGGGCAAGGTGTCTGGCAACATGACTGAATACAAACAGTGCAGCTATTCCCTCCGTAAGGCTATCAAACAAGCTAAGCGTCAGTACAGAGACAAAGTGGAATCTCAATTCAATGGCTCAGACACAAGAGGCATGTGGCAGGGTCTACAGTCAATCACGGACTACAAGATGAAATCCAGCCCAGTCACGGACCAGGATGTCTTGCTCCCAGGCAGACTAAATAACTGTTTTGCCCGCTTTGAGGACAATACAGTGCCACTGACACGGCCTGCAACGGAAACATGCGGTCTCTCCTTCACTGCAGCCGAGGTGAGTAAGACATTTAAACGTGTTAACCCTCGCAAGGCTGCAGGCCCAGACGGCATCCCCAGCCGCGCCCTCAGAGCATGCGCAGACCAGCTGGCCGGTGTGTTTACGGACATATTCAATCAATCCCTATACCAGTCTGCTGTTCCCACATGCTTCAAGAGGGCCACCATTGTTCCTGTTCCCAAGAAAGCTAAGGTAACTGAGCTAAACGACTACCGCCCGTAGCACTCACTTCCGTCATCATGAAGTGCTTTGAGAGACTAGTCAAGGACCATATCACCTCCACCCTACCTGACACCCTAGACCCACTCCAATTTGCTTACCGCCCAAATAGGTCCACAGACGATGCAATCTCAACCACACTGCACACTGCCCTAACCCACCTGGACAAGAGGAATACCTATGTGAGAATGCTGTTCATCGACTACAGCTCGTCATTCAACACCATAGTACCCTCCAAGCTCGTCATCAAGCTCGAGACCCTGGGTCTCGACCCCGCCCTGTGCAACTGGGTACTGGACTTCCTGACGGGCCGCCCCCAGGTGGTGAGGGTAGGCAACAACATCTCCTCCCCGCTGATCCTCAACACGGGGGCCCCACAAGGGTGCGTTCTGAGCCCTCTCCTGTACTCCCTGTTCACCCACGACTGCGTGGCCACGCACGCCTCCAACTCAATCATCAAGTTTGCGGACGACACAACAGTGGTAGGCTTGATTACCAACAACGACGAGACGGCCTACAGGGAGGAGGTGAGGGCCCTCGGAGTGTGGTGTCAGGAAAATAACCTCACACTCAACGTCAACAAAACTAAGGAGATGATTGTGGACTTCAGGAAACAGCAGAGGGAACACCCCCCTATCCACATCGATGGAACAGTAGTGGAGAGGGTAGCTAGTTTTAAGTTCCTCGGCATACACATCACAGACAAACTGAATTGGTCCACTCACACTGACAGCGTCGTGAAGAAGGCGCAGCAGCGCCTATTCAACCTCAGGAGGCTGAAGAAATTCGGCTTGTCACCAAAAGCACTCACAAACTTCTACAGATGCACAATCGAGAGCATCCTGGCGGGCTGTATCACCGCCTGGTACGGCAACTGCTCCGCCCTCAACCGTAAGGCTCTCCAGAGGGTAGTGAGGACTGCACAACGCATCACCGGGGGCAAACTACCTGCCCTCCAGGACACCTACACCACCCGTTGTTACAGGAAGGCCATAAAGATCATCAAGGACATCAACCACCCGAACCACTGCCTGTTCACCCCGCTATCATCCAGAAGGCGAGGTCAGTACAGGTGCATCAAAGCTGGGACCGAGAGACTGAAAAACAGCTTCTATCTCAAGGCCATCAGACTGTTAAACAGCCACCACTAACACTGAGTGGCTGCTGCCAACACACTGTCATTGACACTGACCCAACTCCAGCCATTTTAATAATGGGAAATGATGTAAATATATCACTAGCCACTTTAAACAATGCTACCTTATATAATGTTACTTACCCTACATTATTCATCTCATATGCATATGTATATACTGTACTCTACATCATCGACTGCATCCTTATGTAACACATGTATCACTAGCCACTAACTATGCCACTTTGTTTACTTTGTCTACACACTCATCTCATATGTATATACTGTACTCGATACCATCTACTGTATGCTGCTCTGTACCATCACTCATTCATATATCCTTATGTACATGTTCCTTATCCCCTTACACTGTGTATAAGACAGTAGTTTTGGAATTGTTAGTTAGATTACTTGTCGGTTATCACTGCATTGTCGGAACTAGAAGCACAAGCATTTCGCTACACTCGCATTAACATCTGCTAACCATGTGTATGTGACAAATACAATTTGATTTGATTTGATTTGATTTTGATCAATTCATTATCGTGAAGCACCACAGGCTGAAATTACATTTTTTGCATTAACGTACATTTTTATATTTTGGGGTATTTCAGCCCTTTAATATTAGTACTTTCAAAAAGCTAAATAAAAAAAGTCAAACTTAATGTAAATGTTTATCATGCTACCATCATAAAAAAAATATATTGAATTTTAACCATATTCAAATGGACATAAATGCATAATTTCTAAACTCACTACATGTAATCATACATAATTTAAAAGCCCATTTCATAGATAATGTTACAAACTATACTATAAGTTGTACCTTTGAAGAGACCGTGATTGGGTCTAAATACGCTAAATTCATTGTACTTCTCTTTAATTGCCATTTCCCGACAGTCAGACGCTAAATAATTTCTCAGATTCAGAAACATCTGCATTCACCACATGGTGTGTGGTTATCCTTAGATATATTCTCCAGACTTTGATTCTAGATGATGTTTTTTTTTAAATATGCACCAATTCTATCTATTTTACAGATAGAAAGAAGTTAAAAAATATATATCCACAACCTGAACCATACAAGTTGGGTACTGGAGTGTTGTAACAAAATTGCCTCATTTACATATTGTATTAAAATATTTCAGAAAAGTTTATATTGGAGTCTATATTCAACTGGTAAAAGAATTGTGAAAATACCATATTAGGGTGTGGTGACTCGCCTTAATGAACTGCCTTGCACTACTCAGGAACATGCATCATACTGTACTGTCCACAAAATGTTTTAATACTGCAGTATAACAGACAAAAACACAGTATTAGCGGTAGTCAAAAGAGCAGCTTCCAAAATGCACTGTCTGCACTGCTTATAGACTTTGTGGCCAATTTCACTGCACATTATTAACAGTCACAGTGTTACATCACTATGTTTCCCCGAGGTGGACGAGAATATGGCAAGGTTTCTAGAATATTCATTTGAGACAAATGTAAACTAAAAACACATTTTGCCAAGAGTTGGGACCAGGGTAGCATGCAATACCTTCACAAAAGTAATTATTTTATTAAACATTTATACTTTTTTTACTGTTCATCTCAAACTTGCAATTGAACTTCACTGCATTGTATCTTCCCATATCAGTATTCTCATTCTGTTATGTTTGTATTCTGTGGTATCCAGCACTGGTCCAACAGAGCTACTGGCTTTTTAAAGGTCCAATGTTTTTATCTCAATATCAAATCATTTCTGTGTAACAATTAAGTACCTTACTGTGATTATTTTAAATTAAAATGGTAAAAAAATTAACTAAATAGTATCTTAGCAGATAGCAATTTCTCGAGCGAGAATTAAGCTAGGACTGTCTGGGAGTAGTCAGAGTGGGGAGGGGGAAACTGAAAACTAGCTGTTATTGGCAGAGAGGTTTGGAACTCTCTTTCTTATTGGTCTATAAAACTAATTTACTTCTGGGTGATCTCACCAGGTAGGCCAAAAATCCATCCCAACAAAATAGGCTGAAATTTAAGGCAGTCTTTTGAAACACCTCTTCCACTAAAAGGGCATTATCATAATTGTCACAATTTCAGTATTATTCCAACCTCATACTGTGAAAATACAGTAGACAGGTAGCTGCCCAAATAAAGGAAACACCAACATAAAAATGTCTTATTAGGGCTTTGGGCCACCACAAGCCAGAACAGATTTAATGCACATTGGCATAGAATCTACTGTGTGGAACACTATTGGAGGGATGTGACACAATTCTTCCACAAGAAATTCCATAATTTGTTTTGTTGATCGCGGTGGCGCCGCTACAGAATCTCCCATAAGTGTTCAATTGGGTTGAGATCTGGTGACTGAGACGGCCATGGCATGTGGTTTACATCGTTTTCATGCTCACCAAACCATCCAGTGACCACTCGTGACCTGTGGATGGGGGCATTGTCATCCTATGGGGGCATAGACATGGTAACCAAAATAATGGCCTGCCCAGCATTTTTACACATGACACCAAGCATGATGGAATGTTAATTGCTTAGTAACTCAAGAACCACACCTGTGTGGAAGCACCTGCTTTCACACTACATGACCAAAAGTATGTGGACACCTGCTCATCGAACATCTCATTCCAAAATCATGGGCATTAATATGGAGTTGGTCCTCCCTTTGCTGCTATAACATCCTCCACTCTTTTGGGAAGGCATTGCTGCAGGGACTTGCTTTCACGAATGCTCTTGTGGCTGAATGAGGTCAGGCACTGATGTTGGGGGAATAGGCCTGGCTCACAGTCAGCGTTCCAATTCATTCCAAAGTTGTTTGATGAGGTTGAGGTCAGGGCTCTGTGCAGGCCAGTCAAGTTCTTCCCCACTGATCTTGAAAAAACATTTCTGTATGGACCTCGCTATATGCATGGGGGCATTGTCATGCTGAAACAGGAAAGGGCCTTCCCCAAACTATTGCCACAAAGTTGGAAGCACAGAATCGTCTAGTGTCATTTCACTTCACTGGAAATAACTACCTAACCCGAACCATGAAAAACATCCCCAGACGATTATTCCTTATCTACCAAACTTTGCAGTTGGCAGATTGTGATCATTACTCCAGAGAGAGTCCAATGGTGGCTAGGTTTACACCACTCCAGCCAGCGCTTGACATTGCGCATTGTAATCTTAGGCTTGTGTGCGGCTGCTCGGCCATGGAAACCCAATTTATGAAGCTCCCAATGAACCGTTATTGTGCTGACGTTGCTTCCAGAGACTGTTTGGAACTCGGTAGAGAGTGTTGCAACCGAGGACAGACTATTTTTACACGTTTCAGCACTCAGCAGTCCCATTCTGTGAGCTTTTGTGGCCTACCACTTTGCGGCTGTGTCTTCGTTGCTCCTAGACGTTTCCACTTCACAATAGGAGCACTTACAGTTGACCGGGGCAGCTCTAGCTGACTTGTTGAAAAGGTGCCACCCTATGACAGTGCCACATTGAAAATCACTGAGCTGGTCAGTAAGGCCATTCTACTGCCAATGTTTGTCTATGGAGATTGCATGGCTGTATGCTCGATTTTATATACCTGTCAGTAACAGGTGAGGCTGAAATAGCCGAATCCACTAATTTGAAGTGGTGACTGCACTGGGCCTTTAAACTATTATAATGAATATTTTTCTGGAGTAAATTGTCCCAGGGGCTGAACATGACGTTTGTTTGGTACTGGCAAGCCACCTTATTTGAACAGTGTAATCATTAACTGCTAAGGACCACAACATTGTTAATTTAGGATTGACACAAACACAACAAATGTTAAAACTATATTGTAAATGCAACAACCGACATGGGACATTGTTGGATAATAACTCACAGCAAATGATAGAGCAATATTACACAGTAAGTGTTGCAGGTTATATGTTGTTCTGTTTAGTTATTTTATAGAACTGTGTAATTCATGTCCATTGTACATTTGGTGGTCTGCATGGATAAACATATGTCTGGTGCATTATAATGTGCAACAATGCAAAAGTGAGCTACTACTTCACTGGCACACTTAAGAGCCAAACCACACTTCAGCAACCTTTTTAGTAAATTAATTAACTGCGATGCACAACTCTGGAACATACATCATATCTTCCACCACATCTTTGAATACTGCAGTGTAACAGACAAATACAACGTATTAGCATTAGTCAAAAGAGCAGATTCCAAAATGCACATTATGCACTGCTTATAGACCTTGCACTCCAACTATGTACATAACTGTTATAGACTTAACAAAAACATCTGCTGCAGACTGAAGATAAATTCTTGTTAAGGTCAAGGTCCTCAAGTGTAAAAATCAAATGCATAAAAAAATGGGTGTTCTGCAGTGCGTGTATATATATACACAGTATATATATAACAGTTTGATTTCACAGAAGTGTGATTGACTTGGAGTTACATTGTGTTGTTTAAGTGTTCCCTTTATTTTTTGAGCAGTATATATATATATATCCTTTATTTCATTGTTTTAAATAAAGGGAACACTTCTTGCGTCGAGCCATCCCGGATCCGGGATTGTGAATATAGCCTCAAGCTCATTACCATAACGCAACGTTAACTATTCATGAAAATCGCAAATGAAATTAAATTAATCTATTTGCTCTCAAGCTTAGCCTTTTGTTAACAACACTGTCATCTCAGATTTTCAAAATATGCTTCTCAACCATAGCAAACTAGCATTTAGCATTAGCATTTAGCATTAGCATTTAGCGTTAGCATTAGCAGGCAACATTTTCGCAAAAACATTCAATAAATCATTTACCTTTGAAGAACTTCGGATGTTTTCAATGAGGAGACCCTCAGTTAGATAGTAAATGTTCAGTTTTCCTGAAAGATTAGTTGTGCAGGAGAAATCGGTCCGTTTTCTGCGTCATGTTTGGCTACCAAAAAAAAACGAAAATTCATTCATCCAAACGCCAAACTTTCTTTCACATTAACTCCATAATATCGACTGAAACATGGTAAACGTTGTTTAGAATCAATCCTCAAGTTGTTTTTCACATATCTCTTCATGATATATCATTCCTGGAAGTCTCCTCTCTGTCTCAATCACATGGATGAATGCGAGCAGCTTGGAGATTACGCAACAATTTCAACAAAGGACACTGGGCGGACCCCTGGTAAATGTAGTCTCTTATGGCCAATCTTCCAATGATATGCCTACAAATACGTCACAGTTCTGCAGACAACTTGGAGAAACGATAGAAAGGGCAGGCTAATTCGTGGCGCTTTCACAGCCATATAAGGAGACAATGGAAAACAGAGCCTCAAAAATCCTGCTCATTTCCTGTTTGAAGTTGCATCTTGGTTTCAACTGTAAGATCAGTTCTGGGGCACCCACAGATAATATCTTTGCAGTTTTGAAAACGTCAGAGTGTTTTCTTTCCAAAGCTGGCAATTATATGCATAGTCGAGCATCTTTTTGTGACAAAATATTGCGCTTAAAACGGGCACGTTAATTTATCCAATAATGAAATAGCGCCCCCTAGCTTCAACAAAATGTAACTCCAAGTCAATCACACTTCTGTGAAATCAAACTGTCCATTTAGGAAGCAACACTGATTGACAATACATTTCACATGCTGTTGTGCAAATGGAATAGACAACAGGTGGAAATTATAGGCAATTAGCAAGACACGCCCAATAAAGGAGGGGTTCTGCAGGTGGTGACCACAGACCACTTCTCAGTTCCTATGCTTCCTGGCTGATGTTTTGGTCACTTTTGAATGCTGGCTGTGCTTTCACTCTAGTGGTAGCATGAGACTACAACCCACACAAGTGGCTCAGGTAGTGCAGCTCATCCAGGATGGCACATCAATGCGAGCTGTGGCAAGAAGGTTTGCTGTGTCTGTCAGCGTAGTGTCCAGAGCATGGAGGTGCTACCAGGAGACAGGCCAGTATATCAGGAGACGTGGAGGAGGCCGTAGGAGGGCAACAACCCAGCAGCAGGACCACTACCTCCGCCTTTGTGCAAGGAGGAGCAGAAGGAGCACTGACAGAGCCCTGCAAAATGACCTCCAGCAGGCCACAAATGTGCATGTGTCTGCTCAAACGGTCAGAAACAGACTCCATGGGTGTGGTATGAGGGCCTGACGTCCACAGGTGGGTTTGTGCTTACAGCCCAACACCGTGCAGGACGTTTGGCATTTGCCAGAGAACACCAAGATTGGCAAATTCGCCACTGGCGCCCTGTGCTCTTCACAGATGAAAGCAGGTTCACACTGAGCACGTGACAGACGTGACAGTGTGGAGATGCCGTGGAGAACCTTCTGCTGCCTGGAACATCCTCCGTGGAGAATGTTCTGCTGCCTGCAACATCCTCCTCCTCCATGACCGGTTTAGCGGTGGGTCAGTCATGGTGTGGGGTGGCATTTCTTTGGGTGGCCGCACAGCCCTCCATGTGCTCGCCAGAGGTAGCCTGACTGCCATTAGGTACCGAGATGAGATCCTCTGACCCCTTGTGAGACCATATGCTGGTGCGGTTGGCCCTGGGTTCCTCCTAATGCAAGACAATGCTAGACCTCATGTGGCTGGAGTGTGTCAGTAGTTCCTGCAAGAGGAAGTCATTTATGCTATGGACTGGCCCGCCCATTCCCCAGACCTGAATCCAATTGAGCACATCTGGGACATCATGTCTCGCTCCATCCACCAACGCCACGTTGCACCACAGACTGTCCAGGAGTTGGCGGATGCTTTGGTCCAAGGTCTGGGAGGAAATCCCTCAGGAGACCATCCGCCACCTCATCAGGAGCATGTCCATGCGTTGTAGGGAGGTCATACAGGCACGTGGAAGCCACACACACTACTGAGCCTCATTTTGACTTGTTTTAAGGACATTACATTAAAGTTGGATCAGCCTGTAGTGTGGTTTTCCACTTTAATTTTGAGTGTGACTCCAAATCCAGACCTCCATGGGTTGATATATTTGATTTCCATTGATAATTTGTGTGTGATTTTGTGGTCAGCACTTTCAACTATGTAAAGAAAGAAGAAGTATTTAATAAGAATATTTCATTCATTCAGATCTAGGATGTGTTATTTTAGTGTTCCATTTATTTTTTTGAGCAGTATATATATATATATATATATATACACACACACACACACACACACACACACATTTTTTATGCATTTGATTTTTTTTATATATAAGTTTACAAACACTCAATTAGTATTTGGTAGCATTGCCTTTAAATTGTTTAACTTGGGTCAAAAGTTTCAGGTAGCCTTCCACAAGCTTCCCACAATAAGTTGGGTGAATTTTGGCCCATTCCTCCTGATAGAGCTGGTGTAACTGAGTCAGGTTGGTAGGCCTCCTTGCTCACACATGCTTTTTCAGTTCTGCCCGCAAATGTTTTATGTGATTGATATCAGAGCTTTGTGATGGCCACTGCAATACCTTGACTTTGTTGTCCTTAAGCTATTTTGCCACAATTTTGGAAGTATGCTTGGAGTCATTGTCCATTTGGAAGACCCATTTACGACCAAGCTTTAACTTCCTGACTGATGTCTTGAGATGTTGCTTCAATATATCCACATAATTTTCCTCCATCATGATGCCATCTATTTTGTGAAGTAGACCAGTCCCTCCTGCAGCAAAACACCCACGCTTCACTGTTGGGATGGTGTTCTTCAGCTTGCGAGTGTCCCCCTTTTTCCTCCATACATAACGATGGTCATTATTGCCAAACGGTTCTATTTTTGTTTCATCAGACCAGAGGACATTTCTCCAAAAGGTATGATCTTTGTCCCCATGTGCAGTTGCATACCGTAGTCTGGCTATCTTTATGGCTGTTTGGATCAGTGGCTTCTTCCTTGCTGAGAGGACTTTCAGGTTATGTTGCTATAGGACTTGTTTTACTGTGGATATAGATAATTTTGTACCCGTTTCTTCCAGCATCTTCACAATGTCCTTTGCTGTTGTTTTGGGATTGATTTGCACTTTTCGCACCAAAGTACATTAATCTCTCGGAGACAGAACGCATCTCCTTCCTGAGCAGTATGACAGCTGCGTGGTCCCATGATGCTTATACTTGCGTACTATTGTTTGTACAGATGAACGTGGTACCTTCAGGTGCTTGGAAATTGCTCCCAAGGATGAACCAGACTTGTGGAGGTCTGCAATTATTTTTTTCTGAGGTCTTGGCTGATTTCTATAGATTTTCCCATGATGTCAAGCAAAGTTTGAAGGTAGTGAGTTTGAAGGTAGGCCTTGAAATACATCCACAGGTACACCTCCAATTGACTCAAATGATGTCAATTAGCCCATCAGAAGCTTCTAAAGCCATGACAACTGGCTGATGACACTATTATTTTCTTAAGAGACAAAGACCAGGTCGCACATGCCCATAACATCATACAGGAACTCAAGTCCTTTTGTTCACCTGACCTAGAATTCCTTACAATCAAATGCCGACCACATTATCTACCAAGAGAATTCTCATAATCACAGTCGTGTATATCCCCCCCAAGCAGACACATCGACGGCCCTGAAAGAACTTCATATGACTCTATGAAAACTAGAAACCACATATCCTGAGGCTGCATTTATTGGAGCTGGGGATTTTAACAAGGCTAATCTGAAAACAAGGCTCCCTAAATTTTATCAGCATATCGAATGCGTGACCCGGGCTGGCAAAACCCTGCATCATTGTTATTCTAACTTCCACGACGCATGTAAAGCCCTCCCCCGCCCTCCTTTCGGAAAATCTGACTACGACTCCATTTTGTTGCTCCCAGCCTATAGACAGAAACTAAAACAGGAAGCGCCCGCGCTCAGGTCTGTTCAACGCTGGTCCGACCAATCGGATTCCACGCTTCAAGATTGCTTCGATCACGTGGACTGGGATATGTTCCTCATAGCGTCGGGCAGTAACATTGATGAATACGCTAATTCGGTGAGCGAGTTTATTAGCAAGTGCATCGGTGATGTTGTACCCACAGTGTCTATTAAAACATTCCCCAACCAGAAACCGTGGATTGATGGCAGCATTCGTGCAAAACTGAAAGTGTGAACCACTGCTTTTAATCAGGGCAAGGTGACCGGATACATGACCGAATACAAACAGTGTAGCTATTCCCTCCGCAAGGGAATCAAACAAGCTAAGCGTTAGTATAAAGACAAAGTGGAGTATGATTAAACGGCTCAGACACGAGAGGTACGTGGCAGGGTCTTACAATCAATCGGACTACAAAAGGAAAACCAGCCCCGTCGCGGACCACGAAGTCTTGCTCCCAGACAAATTAAACAACTTCTTTGCTCAGTTTGAGGACAATACAGTGCCACTGACACTGCCCGCTACCAAAACCTGTGGGCTCTCCTTCAACACAGCCAATGTGAGTAAAACATTTAAATGTGTTAACCCTCGCAAGGCTGCCGGCCCAGACAGCATCCCTAGCCGCATCCTCAGAGCATGCTCAGACCAGCTGGCTGGTATGTTTACGGACATATTCAATCATTCCCTATCCCAGTCTGCTGTTCCCACATGCTTCGAGAGGGCCACCATTGTTCCTGTTCCCAAGAAAGCGATGGTAACGGGGATAAATGACTATCGCTCTGTAAGCACTCACTTCCGTCATCATGAAGTGCTTTGAGAGACTAGTCAAGGACCATATCATCGAGACCCACTCCAATTTGCTTACAGCACCAATAGGTCCACAGACGACGCAATCGCAATCACACTGCCCTAACCCATCTGGACAAGAGGAATACCTATTAACAGAATTCTACCAGACAACAGCTCAGCATTTAACACCATAGTACCCTCCAAACTCGTAATTAAGCTCGAGACCATGGGTCTCGACCCCGCCCTGTGCAACTGGGTCCCGGACTTCCTGAAGGGCCGCCCCCAGGTGGTGGGGGTAGGTACCAACATCTCCACCCTGCTGATCCTCAACACTGGGGCCCCACAAGTGTGCGTTCTCCTGTACTCCCTGTTCACCCATGGCTGCGTGGCCATGCACGCCTCCAAATCAATCATCAAGTTCGCAGACGACATTACAGTGGTAGGCTTGATTACCAACAACGACGAGAAGGCCTACAGGGAGGTGAGGGCCATCGGAATGTGATGTCTGGAAGATAACCTCACACTCAATGTCAACAAAACAAAAGGAGATGATCGAGGACTTCAGGAAACAGCAGAGGGAGCAGCCACGTCGACGAGACAGTAGTGGAGAAGGTGGAAAGTTTTAAGTTCCTCGACATACTCTTCACGGACAAACTGAAATGGTCCACCCACAAAGACAGCGCGATGAAGAAGGCGGAGCAGCACCTCTGCAACCTCTGAAGAAATTTGGCTTGTCACCAAAAACACTCAAACACTCACCGCCTGGTACGGCAACTGCTCCGCCCACAACCGCAAGGCTCTCCAGAGGGTAGTGAGGTCTGCACAATGCATCACCGGTGGCAAACTACCTGCCCTCCAGGACACCTACACCACCCGATGTCACAGGAAGGCCAAAAAGATCATCAAGGACAACAACCACCCGAGCCACTGCCTGTTCACCCCGCTATCATCCAGAAGGCGAGGTCAGTACATGTGCATCCAAGCGGGGACCGAGAGACTGAAAAACAGCTTCTCAAGGCCATCAGACTGTTATTAAACATCCAACATTGAGTGGCTGCTGCCAACATACTGACTTCTCTAACCACTTTAATAATGAAAATAATTCATGTAATAAATGCATCACTAGCCACTTTAAACAATGCCACTTAATATAATGTTTACATACCCTACTCATCTCATATGTATATATTGTACTCTATACCATCTACTGCATCTTGCCTATGCTGTTCGGCCATCGCTCATCCATATATTTTTATGTACATATTCTTATTAATTCCTTTACACTTGTGTGTATAAGGTAGTTGTGAAATTGTTAGGTTAGATTACTCGTTGGTTATTGCTGCATTGTCGGAAACTAGAAGCACAAGCATTTCACGACACTCGCATTAACATCTGCTAACCATGTGTATGTAACAAATAAAATTGGATTTGAATTGTGATTTGAAGTGGTGATAACATAAATGGCCCAATAACCAAAATAAAAAGGGGTTTCAATAAACAAACATGTCCGTTTCCAAAATAATATTCTATATACAAAATTATTAGATAAACGTTTTTATTGCATAGTTTTGACAGGACAGACAAAGCAGTTAAACAAAAATAAAAATCAATCAACAATGATGAAAACATCTTTATGAAAGACATCAGATCAGGTGACTCATTCACATATTCATGTGATTGCAAGTGTATCTGTAGACAAACTCAATATTTACGGCTTCATTAGGCACTTTGAGACTTATCTTTTAACAATGGCGCAGCGGTCGGTGACGAACAACAACAAATGAAAAGGAATAGAAAGGAAATTGAGAAAATGCAGTGGCACTTTCCAAATACCAGGGAAGAGACTATATATGTTGAAGGAAATGTTTTGAACAGCACACCTAATATTACCATATTCCATGAGTGATGGCATGATTGTTGACAGTAAATGTTCACATTTGACAATGCAGAAAATGCATTGACAGACCATTATTGCATATGCATTACGACTCCATTAAGTTACTTTCAGCATGACGTTAAGTGTAAACAAACAAAGCAGAGGAAAGTATGTCAATAGCCTAATTCCAGTATCGTGCGAGCCATTGTTTACTAGCGCCAGAGATAAATAAACCCAGAGACTCACGTGGTCACTTCCTGCCACACCTGCGATGTAAGTTCAGACCACCTTCAATGTGAGAGTGGCTTATTGGTCCAGCTCTCAGTTTCAACCTCTCTGATGTTAGCAATCACAGACTCACCCGGAGATGCAGCAAGTGGAACCCTCGATCGTCTAAATTATAAAGACAACGTCGGTCTCTCCCTTCTCGACCCAATCGCCTCACCAAGGCCCTAAGGTTTTAAAAATGCCATGTTCCTATCACATTATGAAATATATTACTTTTGTTTACCATTCTATGAACAGATGTTAGGATAAAATGTGTAAAAATTGGAATCTATCCCCCCCACCAAGCTATTTATGTCCCACACACTGCAACCCCCAAACCCCATGAGACAGCCCACTCCGAAGATGGCAATCAGTCAGAGTCTTCATCGTCAAGGTACTCATCTGCATTGCTGTGTGTACGTGTGATATCTGTAATAAAACAAAATAGGAAGGAAGAGCTGAGGTCAGTAACACTTCTGGGAGATTCAATTACATTTAATGGAATTAAAACATTTCCTCTCATGACCCCAAAGTACAACTATGTTCCAGTGTGGACTGGACAGTTCTTTATTGGGGGTTCCTCGCTTTGGCATCTTGCATTCTTAGTAGTGTTACTGAAATACAGTGCATTTGGAAAGTATTCAGACCCTTTCTCCACATTTTGCCACTGCCTTATTCTAAAATAAAATAAAGCATTTCCCTCATCAATCTACACACAATGTCCCAGCGAAAACAGGTTTAGAAATGTTTGCTAATAAAACAAATACCTTATTTGCATAAGTATTCAGACCATTTGCTATGAGACAATTGAGCTCAGGTACATCCTGTTTCCATTGATCATCCTTGAGATGTTTCTACAACTTGATTGGAGTCCACCTGCAGTAAATTCAATTGATTGGACATGATTTGGAAAGGCAATCACCTGTCTATGTAAGGTCCCACAGTTGACAGTACATGTCAGACCAAAACCCCAAAAACCAAGCCATAAGGTTGAAGGAATTGTCCATACAGCTCAGAGACAGGCTTGTGTCAGGGCACAGTTTTGTGGAAAGAACATGTCTGCAGCATTGAAGGTCCCCAAAAACACAGTGGGCTCAGTCATTATTAAATGAAAAGAAGTTTGGAACCATCAAGACTCTTCCTAGAGATGGCCAAACTGAGCAATCGGGAGAAGGGCCTTGGTCAGAGAGGTGACCAAGAACCCAATGGTCACTCTGACAGAACTCCAGAGCTCCTCTGTGGAGATCAGAGAACCTTCCAGAAGGACAACCATCTCTGCAGCACTCCACCAATCAGGCCTTTATGGTAGAGTGGCCCGACCAGAAGCCAATCCTTAGTAAAAGGCACATGATAGTCTGCTTCGAGTTTGCATTAGGTGCCTTTGGGCGCACTCAGACCTTGAGAAACAATTCTCTGGTCTAATGAAACCAAGATTGAACTCTTTGGCATGAATGCCAAACGTCACATATGGAGGAAACTTGGCATCATCCCTACGGTGAAGCATGATGGTGGCAGCATCATGGTGTTAGGATGGTTTTCAGCCGCAGGGACTGGGAGACTAGTCAGGATCGAGAGGAAGATGAACGGAGCAAAGTACAGAGATCCTTGATGAAAACCTACTCCAGTGCTCAGGACTGGGGCAAAGGTTCACCTTCCAACAGGACAACGACCCTAAACACTCAGCCAAGACAACGTGGGAGTGGCTTTGGGACAGGTCTCTGAATTTCCTTGAGTGGCCCAGTCATCTCTGGAGAGACCTGAAAATAGCTGTGCAGCGACGCTCCCCATCCAACTTGTCAGAGCTTGAGGATCTGCAGAGAATAGGAGAAACTCCAAGCTTGTAGCGTCATACCCAACAAGACTGTGGGGCGGCAGGTAAGCCTAGTGTTGGGCCAGTAACCAAAAGGTTGCTAGATCGAATCCCAGAGCTGACAAGGTAAAAACAAGGCAGTTAACCCACTGTTCATAGGCAGTCATTGTAAATAAGAATTTGTTCTTAAAGGACCTAGTTAAATAAAAAGGTAAAATAAAATAAGACTAGAGGCTGTAATTGCTGCCAAAAGTACTTCAACAAAGTACTGAGCAAAGGGTCTGAACACTTATGTAAATGTAAAAACAATGTTTTTGCTTTGTCATTGTGGGGTATGTGTAGATTGAGGGGGGGAAAAACTACTTTAATCAGTTTTAGAATAAGGCTGTAACTTAATCTGGGAAAAGTCAGGGGGTCTGAATACTTTCCGAATGCATCCTATGTATGTACAGTACCAGTCAAAAGTTTGGACACACCTATTCGTTCAAGGGTTTTCTTTTTTACATTATAGAATAATAATGAATTTAATTATGCTCTCTCTAATTCTCTCTTTCTCTCTCGGAGGACCTGAGTCCTAGGACCATGCCTCAGGACTACCTGGCATGATGACTCCTTGCTGTCCCCAGTCCACCTGGCCGTGCTGCTGCTCCAGTTTCAACTGTTCTGCCTGCGGCTGTTTTCAACTCTCTAGAGAGACACTCTTAATGATCGGCTATGAAAAGCCAGCTGACATTTACTCCTGAGGTGCTGACTTGCTGCACCCTCGACAACTACTGTGATTATTATTATTTGACCATGCTGGTCATTTATTAACATTTTAACATCTTGGCCATGTTCTGTTGTAATCTCCACCCGGCACAGCCAGAAGAGGACTGGCGACCCCTCATAGCCTGGTTCCTCTCTATGTTTTTCCTAGCCACCGTGTTTCTACACCTGCATTGCTTGCTGTTTGGAGTTTTAGGCTGGGTTTCAGTACAGCACTTTAATTTATCAGCTGATGTACGAAGGGCTATATAAATACATTTGATTTGATTTAGTGAAGACATCTAAACTATGAAATAATACATATGGAAACATGTGGTAACCAAAAAAGTGTATATTTGAGATTCTTCAAAGTAACCACCCTTTGCCTGGATGATAGCTTTGCACACTCGTGGCATTCTCAACCAGCTTCATGAGGTAGTCACCTGGAATGCATTTCAATTAACAGGTGTGCCGTGTATTAAAAGTTCATTTGTGGAATTTCTTTCCTTAATGCATTTGAGCCAATCAGTTGTGTTGTTACAAAGTAGGGGTAGTATACAGAAGATAGCCCTATTTGGTAAAAGACCAAGGATCGGAGTAAAATCCAGACCTTGCCTCGTAACAAGTTATGTCCAGAGAACTTGCCCTAAAAGGTGGAAATGCCCATTTCTGACCAAAGAGTATAAAACATGTGAGTTAAGAATTATGACTAGGTTTATGACGAGCTGCAGCCAAGGTCCAATTAGTTGTAACCCCAAAACGCAACACGAGGTTGAAGACAAAGGAACCTTTTAACAATCTATGCTACGGATGAGTAGCTGTGTCTAAGAGGTTGAATTCAAGCAGGACCACCCAGTTATTCTCTCCAAGGAATCGTGTGTCTACACTGCTTTCATTCCCACGCTGGAACCACCTATATGGCTGATTAGCCATCCTCAGAAAACCCCTCTTTCAGAACAAGGGCGAGGAAATGGATCACTAAGACAAAGGACACTGACATCTTGAGGACAGTGTTACACTCGGTAACCAAAGAAGTTCCGTCAGAGGAGAAGGCAAACCTGGTCCACAAAGAGACACCTCATCGGAGACCTTCGACACGTAATTACATCATTATATTCTGACCCATAAGAGCAGCAGTTTGGGGCAAGGTTAGGTTTAAAATAAGCAAAGTTTACAAAATGTACCCAAGTTTGCTTTTCTTTCTCTTTTGAAATCCCCATTTTGTGTAACTCATATTGATTGCGTTGGCCCACTAGGGACCTGTTTCATTGTACTAAGTTCTAATCAATAGTCTAGACTGTGTGTGTGTATCATTTTAGCTTCTAGTAAATTAATAATCATCTCAGTTGGTGTGGTACGAACTTATTTAGTGGGACTCGGGTTAGTGCAGATTGACGGATTATGTGATGATCAGAATGAGACAGAGGAAATGAATTAGCGACTGTTGTAAAATCGATATTCTGATAGATAATTATTAATTTGGGAAATAGAAACTCAAAGCCAAACTATCCCATGATGCCCCAGGTTACAGAGTTAATAATTACCCGATTTAATTTAATCACGTAATTATAAACAGTTAATCATTTGATGAAAAGCAGTTGTCACATCAATCAATACAAAATCACAACAGTGGTTCCCACCATGAAGAATGGAGGTGGTGTGATGGAGCTTTGCTGGTGACACAGTCTGATTTATTTAGAATTCAAGGCACACTTATCCAGCATGGCTACCACAGCATTCTGCAGCGATACACCATCCCATCTGGTTTGCGCAGAGTGAGACTATCATTCGTTTTCAACAGGACAATGACCCAACAACTCCAGGCTGTGTAAGGGCTATTTGACCAAGAAGGAGAGTGATGGAGTGCTGGATCAGATGACCTGGCCTCTACAATCACCCAATGATTTTGAGATGATTTGGGATTAGATGGACCACAGAGAGTGAGGGAAAAAGTAGCCAACAAATGCTCAGCATATGTGGGAACTCCAAGACTGTTGGAAAAGCATTCCTGGTGAAGCTGGTTGAGAGAATGCCAAGAGTGTGCAAAGCTGTCATCAAGGCAAAGAGTGGCTACTTTGAAGCATCTCAAATATATGTAGATTTGTTTAACACTTTTTGGTTACTACATGATTCCATGTGTGTTATTGTATCATTTTGATCTCTTCACTATTATTCAACAACGTGGAAAAAAGTACAAATAAATTAAAACCCTTGAATGAGTAGGTGTGTCAAAACTATTGAATGGTACTGTATATACAAATTCTCTAAATGAGAAATGCTTAACTTTTTATGGCTGCAGGAGCAGTATTGAGTAGCTTGGATGAAAATGTGCCCATTGTAAACGGCCAGCTCCTCAGTCGCTAATATATGCATATTATTATTAGTATTGGATAGAAAACACTAAAAAGTTTCCAAAACTGTCAAAATATTGTCTGTGAGTATAACAGAACTGATATTGCAGGCGAAACCCTAAGGAAAATCAAAACAGGAAGTGGCTTCTATTTTGAAAACTCCATGTTCCATAGCCTCCCTTTGCTGGATTTAAAGGGATATGAAACAGATTCCTTTTCCTATCGCTTCCTCAAAGTGTCAACAGTCTTCAGACATAGTTTCAGGCTTTTATTTTGAAAAATGAGCCAGAACGATAACATCTCGTCAACTGGTCACATGAGTTTTGCTCGCACAACAGAGTTTGGATAGGTATTGCTTTTCCCTCTCCTACTGTGAAACAAATTTGCAGTTGATATATTATCGATTATATATTTTAAAAACAACCTGAGGATTGATTATAAAAAAGGTTTGACATGTTTCTGTGGACATTATGGAAACTATTTGGAATTTTCGTCTGCGTTGTCGTGACCGCTCTTTCCTGTGGATTTCTGAACATAACGCGCCAAACAAACAGAGGTATTTTCAATATAAAAATAATCTTTATGGAACAAAAGGAACATTTGTTGTGTAACTGGGAGTCTCGTGAGTGAAAACATCCGAAGATCAAAGGTAAATGATTCATTTGATTGCTTTTCTGATATTTGTGACCAAGCTACCTGATGCTAAGTGTACTTAATGTTTTGTAGTGCGATCGATAAACTTACACAAATGCTTGGATTGCTTTCGCTGTAAAGCATAATTTCAAAATCTGACATGACAGGTAGATTAACAAAAGGCTAAGCTGTGTTTTCCTATATTGCACTTGTGATTTCATGAATATAAATATTTTTAGTAATATTTATTGTATGTAGCGCTATGCAATTCAGCGGTTGTTGATGACATTTCTCTCGTTAGTGGGATTGCAGCCATTACAAGTTTGACAGTCAATGAACTTGATCAGTCGACTGTGAAAATAAGGGTCAGTTTTCCGGAAACAGATTAAGCCTCGTCCTGGACTAAGAAGCATGTGCAATAGAGATTCTCCATTGAAAGTGCTTTTGAGTTATGGGACTAGGGCTTTTGTCTGTGTCCAGGAAACCGACCAAAGATTGCCTTACGCAATCTTCTGGCCTAAATTACTCACTGCCTCCTTGTTTCCTCTTAATGAGAGAGGCGCACTGGGCATTGGTGGCCATCTCCAGAGCCAGCTTCTTCTCATTGTTCTTAATATCCATCCTGGCATCTGAAACAAAGACAGAAATAAACAAAGATAAAAGATGAGAAACACACAAATAACCAGACATGCTCATACCAGGGTTGTGGTCAATTTGAAATGGATGTCAGTCAATTCCAGAAGTATACAACAAAAAAATGCTACAATTATTTGAGTTGTCAATCAATTGAAAAGGTATGCGTGTCATTTTAATTTTTAAAATTCATATAATTTCCTGAATTGACCAACTTATGTGAATTTACCCCAACCCTGGCTCATACACACAGAGATAGGAAATTAAACTGGTTAGAGCACAAAAAAAGGTAACTTGAAACAGAAAGATGGACTCACTCTTATTCAGTAACATCTCTACTATGTCCGAGTATCCCTTCCAGGCGGCAGCATGCAATGCAGTGTCTCCCAGTTTATTCTGCAGGAGAACAAAACAGCCCACATGTTAATCAAAGACCATACCCACATTGTAGCATAATTCTCATTATATATGGACATAAAATGATTGCTCAATAGAGAATCTCCATAGAAACACTTTTTTAAAAAGGGGCCTCCTGAGTTGCGCAGTGGCCTAAAGGCACTGCATCGCAGTGCTTGCTGTGCCACCTAGAGATTCTGGGTTCGAGTCCAGGCTCTGTCGCAGCCAGCCGCGACCAGGAGACCCATGGGGCGGTGCACAATTGGCCCAGTGTCTTCCGGGATAGGGGAGGGTTTCGCCGGCAGGGATATCCTTGTCACAATGCGCACCAGCGACTCCTGTGGCGGGCCGGGCACAGTGCACGCTGACACGGTTGCCAGGTGTACTGTGTTTCCTCCGACACATTGGTGCGGCTGGCTTCTTGGCTAAATGGGCATTGTGTCAGTAAGCAGAGCGGCTTGGTTGGGTTGCGTTTCAAAGGACGCATGGCTCTCGACTTTCGCCTCTCCCAAGTCCGTACAAAATTGGGGAGAAAAAAGGGGTGGAACTATAACAGCAAAAAAAAAAAAACACTTTAAAGTTCAGAACTAAACTTAATCTGGTCCTAGATTTAAATGTGATACTTCATCATGATAATGTTCTTGTCACTAGAGATAAACTAATGCTTTTAAAACAATTACCTGCACTCCAGATCGCCAAATAAGCCAATAGATGTTATGGGCATACTTGTCTAGAACACAGCCATCTGTCCATGTAATCATGACAAAGTATATATTTTGTTCAAATGTCCTCAGTGTTCTGTCAGATTAATATCCTTTGTTCTTTCAACTAGCATGGCGCAAAAGAGTTTCTCTTCTCTCATCACCCTGCTTGCAGTGCCCTTGCCCGTTGCCATATCAACCCGACTCACACAGCTTTGACCTAGAAATGAGATCTCAACTGGGTTGAACATGGTGTCATTGTAGGCTACCTCCTAAATTGATAGTGCAGTTTGTTTCAGGGCCTTTCCAACTACCTAATTACTTCAAATGCTGATATTGACTTTCGCAGTATAGTGTGTAGCTAAGTTTAACTAGCTACCTAGCTAGCTAGCCAGCCACCTACCTAGCCTTTCTAAAGAGCATTCTATTGTGGGGTTTGTAGTCAACTTGAGCGCCACAGATTTCCACAACAACTTCCTAATTTATTATAACGACAAAATGCAAACATTTTTCACAACATATTGTTCTCACATATTTGCATTATCTAACAATGTAAATCGTAGGAATTTTAGGTTGAGTGGATTATTCCTTTAAGAGCCTAAATAGAGCCTAGCGCGTTTAGACTAAATATGCTATCAATTGCATACAACCAATCAGGCTTTAAAAACACTATCAATGTTGGCCAGCAGGTAGCCAAGCGAAAAAGAGCACTGGACCAGAAACTGAAAACGAACTAAATAACTTCTTTGCTCGCTTTGAGGACAATACAGTGCCACTGACACGGGCCCGCAGGTTTTGGTAGCAGGCCTCCTTCACCGCAGCCAAAGTGAGTAAAACATTTAAACGTGTTAAACCCTCGCAAGGCTGCCGGCCCAGACGGCATCCCTAGCTGCGTCCTCAGAGCATGCGCAGACCAGCTGGCTGGTGTGTTTACGGACATAATCAATCCCTATCCCAGTCTGCTGTTCCCACATGCTTCAAGAGAGCCACCATTGTTCTTGTTCCCAAGAAAGCTAAGGTAACGGAGCTAAATGATCGCACTGTAGCACTCACTTCAGTCATCATGAAGTGCTTTGAGAGACTAATCAAGGATCATATCACCTCCACCCTACCTGACACCCTAGACCCTGGGTCTCGATCCCACCCTGTGTAACTGGGTCCTGGACTTCCTGATGGGATGCCCCCAGGTGGTGAGGGTAGGAAACAACATCTCCACCACGCTGATCTTCAACACTGGGGCCCCACAAGGGTGCGTTCTCCTGTACTCCCTGTTCACCCATGACTCGGAGTGTGCTGTCAGGAAAGTAACCTCACACTCAAAGTCAACAAAACAAAAGAGATGATCGTGGACTTCAGGAAACAGCAGAGGGAGCACCCCCCTATCCACATCGACAGGACAGTAGTGAAGGTAGAAAGTTTTAAGTTCCTCGGCGTACACATCAGACAAACTGAAATGGTCCACACAGACAGCGTGATGAAGAAGGCACAACAGCGCCTCTTCAACCTCAGGAGGCTGAAGAAATTTGGCTTGTCACCAAAACACTCAAACTTTTACAGATGCACAATCGAGAGCATCACCGCCTGGTACGGCAACTGCTCCACCCACAACCATAAGGCTCTCCAGAGGGTAGTGAGGTCTGCACAACGCATCACCGGGGGCAAACTACCTGCCCTCCAGCACACCTACACCACCCGATGTCACAGGAAGGCCAAAAAGATCATTAAGGACAACAACCACCCGAGCCACTGCCTGTTCACCCCGCTATCATCCAGAATGCGAGGTCAGTACAGGTGCATCAAAGCTGGGACCGAGAGACAGCTTCTATCTCAAGGCCATCAGACTGTTAATCACTAACATAGAGTTGCTGCTGCCAACATACTGACTCAAATCTCTAGCCACTTTAATAATTAAAAATTGGATGTAATAAATGTATCACTAGCCACTTTAAACAATGCCACTTTATATAATGTTTACATACCCTGCATTACTCATCTCATATGTATATACTGTACTCTATACCATCTACTGCATCTTGCCTATGCCGTTCGGCCATCGCTCAGCAATATATTTATATGTACGTATTCTTATTCATTCCTTTACACTTGTGTGTAAAAGGTAGTTGTGAAATTGTTTGATATTACTGCATGGTCAGAACTAGAAGCACAAGCATTTCACTACACTCGCATTAACATCTGCTAACCATGTGTATGTGACCAGTAGAATTTGATTTGAAAAGTTGCTGTTTGGAATACCCGAGGCCGACTAGGTGAAGAAAAAACAAGTTGTTATGACATTGAGCTAGGTACGTAACCTTAATTGCTCCTGCGAGTCATTCTGGATAAGAACGTCTGCTAAATAACTGAAACCATATTTGTTTGAAACAGCCTTTTACAAAATGTTAAACTGTTCTTCTCACCTGCTGGTTCAACTCCACGTTAGACTGCCCCAGCAAGATCTCCACCACATCTGTCACAAAAATGACAACACAACATTGACATACATCTCACTGCAGTGTGTATGTGTGTGTGGGCTGACATGCATTTGCCCTGTCATTCAAGAAAAAAGCTGAGTGTGTGATTTCGTTGAGGCACGTGTCTGTACATTCTGTATACAGACAATGAGAGTAGTGGTATGTGTGTCGTAGATGATCTGTTACCTTTGTGTCCTCCATGACATCCCCAGTAGAGGGCAGTATTCCCAGCTTTGTCCAGTCCATTAATTCCCACTTTGTTCTCCAGACACTCCCTCAGCCAACTCAGATTCCCTGCGTCACACAAACAAGCAATAATGCAAACACACACACACATTCCCCCCCAAAGCTAGAGTATACCATTCATATTCATACAGGTTACAGAAGGTGTAGAGCAAACAAACAATCAATATGAAGAAAAATGTATAGTTTGTTAGGACAATTCCATAGTTTAAGATGACTGGTGGTGCAGTGCATGGGGAAAGAGTGAGTGACGCAGCAGGCTTCTTTTCGTCCCTCACCTCGTTTAGCTGCTTCATGCATTGGGTTGTCAATGGACTCCGCCTGCTCGGCCACTGTAGGTTGAGAAAGTTAGAGCAGAATGGGATTTCAACAGAGCACCATGCTTCTATGAAAGCCGTAAGGAGATGGGAGCTATTAAAAGAGAAACTTCACAATTTTTCAACTTCATATTTATCATCTCCAGCACCACCAACATACAGTATGAGAAAATTGTGCATTTCTATGTTTTGTAGTAAAAATTACAGATGAAGATTAGTGTGTGTATCGGGTGATTTTGACCAATATTGAGTAGACATTGCCTTCCAATTGGCTGATTTCATTGGAAACACTTCTTTTACTAAACCCAATCAAAAAAAGAAACGTCCTCACTGTCAACTGCGTTTATTTTCAGCGAACTTAACAAAGTGTAAAAAGTTGTATGAACACAAGATTCAACAACAGACAAACTGAACAAGTTCCACAGATATGCAACTAAACAGAAATGGAATAATGCGTCCCTGAACAAAGCGGGGGCCAAAATCAAAAGTAAGTCAGTACCTGGTGTGGCCACCAGGCATTAAGTATTGCAGCGCTCTCCTCATCATGGAATGCACCAGATTTGCCAGTTCTTGCTGTGAGATGTTACCCCACTCTTCCACCAAGGCACCTGCAAATTCCCAGACATTTCTGGGGGGGAATGGCCCTAGCCCTCACCCTCAGATCCAACAGGTCCCAGACGTGCTCAATGGGATTGAGATCCGGGCTCTTCGCTGGCCATGGCAGAACACTGACATTCCTGTCATGCCCCTTTGCAGCATCCCTAAGGCATGTTCATGCAGATGAGCAGGGACCCTGGGCATCTTTCTTTTGGTGTTTTTCAGAGTCAGTAGAAAAGCCTCCTTAGTGTCCTAAATTTTCACAACTGTGACCTTAATTGCCTACCATCTGTAAGCTGTTAGTGTCTTAATGACCGTTCCACAGGTGCATGTTCATTACTTGTTTATGGTTCATTGAACAAGTATGGGAAACTATGTTTAAACCCTTTACAATATAGATCTGTGAAGTTATTTGGATTTTTACTAATTATCTTTGAAAGACAGGGTCCTGAAAAAGGAGGTTTCTTTTTTTTTTGCTGAGTTTAATATATAGATAAGTGCCATTTTCACATATGTTGATGTTGGAGTGATGCTGGAGATCATGAATACTTTTTTTGGTTGCCCGAGAGATTAAAGGTTAAAGTAGCACTGGCTATTTTTCACCCACACACACACACACACACACAGGTATATCTCACTTGCCCTATTGGGAAGCCACAGAGCAGGCTCAACTTGCGTGACTGCGCAGGCCACTTACCTCAGGCAATAGGGTAACCCTTAAATGTCAATCCCTGCATGCCACTTGCAATAACATCACATGGAGTGTTATGGTTTAGTTACTCACCATAATTGCTTGGGATGAGGCCATTCCTTCCCCTACAGGTCCCCTTCCACCAATTGCTGTCACTCTAAGGATGATAGACAGGCAGCGAGAGCCAGTGGAAATGAATTATTGCAGCAAGTATCTCTGAGGTGAGAGAAAAGACCGACAGAGAGAAAGAAAAAAGAACAGGATACGGGAAAGACAAGAGAGAAATTGGGAGACGGATGAAGAGTAAAGAAAACAGAAACAGAACAAAACAAAGAGAGGGCATCAGAGACAGAAAGAAGAAATTATACTAGGGACTAAAAGAGAGAAAGGGAGAAAAGTGGACAAGAGGAGGGAAAGGGATGTTAACAGTAACTGACCGTATCAGAGATATACAAGATGTCTCCTTCTTCAAAGTAGAGCTCATCTGGCTGAAAAGAAAAAAATCAAAACAAACACCAACTTTAATTTGGATTGGTGTGAGGTGGAGTGGAGGGACAAGACCAACCTATAGGACAAGAAACACTCACTGTTCGAGGGTCAAAGGTGAACATGGCTCGGAACACCTTGACCTGGCCTATGAGAGAACAGAGGGGTGAAACGGGCATTAGTGTGAATGTATATAACTGTGCATTGCATCAAACGTTGCCTGTTCATTGTTGGCTATACAGCACAAAATTAACCCTGGGACCAGACTATCACAAACATTCAATCAAATTAAAAAGTTTGTTGCATACACATGTTTGTTTCTACACTGAACAAAAATGTAAAAAAGCAACAATTTCAAAGATTTTACAGTTACAGTTCATAAGGAAAGTCAATTGAAATAAATGAATTAAAGGGAAAGGGGGATACATAGTCAGTTGTACAACAACGCATTCAACTGTCTTCTGCATTTAACCCCTCTGAATCAGAGGTGTGGAAGGCTGCCTTAAACATTAGGCCCTAATGTATGGATAAGCACATCACTGGGAATACAGATATGCATCGGTTGGTCACAGATACTTGAAAAGAAAAGTAGGGCCGTGGATCAGAAAACCAGTCAGCATCTGGGTGTGACCACCATTTGCCACATGCAGCAAGACATCTCCTTTGCATAGAGTTGATCAGGATGTTGATTGTGGCCTGTGGAATGTTGTCCCACTCCTCTTCAATAGCTGTGCGTAGTTGCTGGATATTGGCATGAACTGGAACACAATGTCTTACACGTTGATCCAGAGCATCCCAAACATGCTCAATGGGTGACATGTCTAGTGAGTATGCAGGCCAAGGAACACCTGTCAGTTGGATGGATTATGTTGGCAAATGAGAAATGCTCACTAACAGGGATATAAACTAATTTGGGCACAAAATTAAAGAAATAAGCTTTTTGTGCATAGAACATTTCTTGGTAATTTTATTTCAGCTCATGAAACATGGGACCAACACTTTACATGTAGTGTGTATATGTTTGTTCAATGTAGCTCCAGCAGTGCAGTAAATAACAGTACAACACTAATACACAAATAAATCACAAAAAGAAACAAATAAATAAATGAACAAGCAATGTCAGAGTCCAGTATGACATTTTTTTAAGGTATGCACAGTATTTATATGGATGAGCTATGCCAATAATAGTATTTAAATATAAAGCAAGTAAACAACTAGATTTCTCAGATCAAATTTCATCAAAATAATGTTGCAGGAATGCTAATCTTATCGGTTTCTAACTACAAAAAAAATGTCATTATTCAACAACAGATGTTCTATCAGATCCATCCTCAGTGAACAGACATTGGCCCTCGTCCATACACCCAAGGCTACAAGATCGGAGGGCCTCTGAAGAAATACTGTACTGCCTTGTCTCAATCCCAGGGGTTGAATGTGACCAGAGTGGTGTTGAGAGAAAGCTAAACTAGTTCATAGGCACAGAGAAACCAGGGTTGTGTACATTAGGCACAAAACTGGGTGTTACAGGGAGGGGCTCAATACATGTAGGTCTTCTTGTCCAATAAGAAAACAAACAAAAAAAGGCTGTGAATGGGAATCAGTTGGCTACTTGAAAACACTGGGGTATGCAAGCCTTGAGAGATTTCCTCTTTTTACATACACCCTAACTGAGCCACATACTACTCCAGTGTTCCAGTGAGTCAGTGCAGTTTAGTTAATAGACAAACCCTGCTCTGTTCTGTGACTGTGGTCCTACATGCCCCATCCTGCCTCTGTGAAAACTCTGGGGCCTGTACTGACTAGCTCACCCGCACCACTCTTAGCTAGAGGTCTTTATGGATCCACCTGTACCCGAATACCCGATCCAGGACCTGAGCGGATCCAGATCTAGAATTCTAAATCATGTCAAAGATCTCAGTTGGATCTAATATAATTGTCACGGGTATGTGCAATTTTAATTAACTTGTCCAGAAGGTCCCGTGGATTTCCCGAACACAACTGCTACAGTAGAGAAAGAGAGAGAAATTGTATAATTGATGCTGCTGCTCTTGCTTTTCATGAGAGTGGAGCATGCTCTGAATACAATAGGTGTAGACCTCACAGTGAAATGCTTACTTACAAGCCCTTAACCAACAGTGCAGTAAAGGAAAGAGTTAAGAAAATATTTACTAAATAAACTAAAAGTAAAAAGTTACAAAAAGTTACAAAATAAAAATAAATGGAATAGCACCATTCTGCACTAACTAATTTTTATTCAGACATTTGGAACACCACAAATAAATAACATTTAAAACTATATAAATATAAAAAATACACAAAAATAACTCAGAAATATCAAAAAGTAGTAACAAAGACTAATAGAAACAGGTTGTAGTATAGATACAAATAAAAAAAGAATTGAATTATTACACTATTACCCTATTGTTAACAAAAACACACAACTAAATTGCACAAATTGAATAACACACCTAAAGAGAACCTGATTATTACACTATTACACTTCAAACAAGAAAAACTAAATTGCACAAACAAATGCATTACTAATTTCATTAGTACTGTACAAAGTTAGAGGTGCGCTATTTGATTCCCCCCCACCTCCGGCGTCCAGTGGAGTCCTAAGGTCAACCTACCCCCGCTCCATCTCGTACTTCTAAGAGGGAAACCTTATCAGGCAATAGCCTGCCTAACTCACAAACTAGAATCAGGGCGCCCACTCCAAGGTTAATTGACCCAGAGTCCCACACCGTGACATATCATTGACGTGATGTGCAAATGAGCAATAGAAAACCGATCTCGCAATTGTCACCATTCCGATTTTTTTGGGGTGCAGGCACCCAGTTCCTCCCATACATAAATCCACCACTGTTACCAGATTTCATCAGCTACTCGAAAAGGGGAAGTCACATTAGCTCGCTTGTAAATTCAGACCATCACGGCCACATACTTGCACATAACGATCGACAACAACCACGATAAGAAGAGTGCAGACACTGACATTTGAAATGGCCAATTATTCAATGAGAACTGGTCCAGCATATTTGCTAGCAAACGTTTGCTGACAAGCTGGGTCGCACACCCTCTGAATGTGCCAGAGCGAAGAATAACTGAGGAATTTACGAAAGCTCAACACCCCTTGAATGTCAGGTGTCAGTAAACATCGGCGAAAAGGCGTAATTAAATTGTTGCCAGCAGAACAGTTACAGTCACCAATGATCTGGATAACATGAAAACAGCCTAACCAGCTCTGATAGTTAGGACGAGCAAAGTTGTCAGTGAGGTGTTCTCTCATATGTCTGGAAGTAGCACGCCAACGTTAGCCAGTTAGCTTGCGTGTTTGACTTCCGCTGTGAGGTCAGAACGCTCGGATCAACCTACTCCTCGGCCAGAGCGTCCAGTCAGTGTACGTTCCGCGAGCGAAACGCTCCAAATTTACGAACAGACGATCTAAATATACGAATGCCCAGAGCACACTCCAGATTGAATTTACGAACACACCCTAGGTGTTTAGGTTTCACTTGCTTGATGGGGCGGAAGACTAGTTATCTAATGTTAGTTACTTATCATAAAATACTTACCTGGTTTGGCTGGCTTGGGAGGCGGTTTGGACATCTTCAGACTTTTAAACCGTAGCTACGCCTTCTCTTATTCTGAAAACGTTGCTTATTGTCCAAAAATAAAATAGGCAGTTTCTTACTTCCAATGAGGAAGTACTGACAGAACCAGCTAGGCGGAAAACTAGCAACGCGCATGCCTCCATACTTTGTCCTTCTTCTTCGGAGTTTAACGGCGGTTGGCATCCAAAATGTAGTATTACCGCCCCCAACTGGACTATAATATAAATCCATCATACTTTGAGATACAAAATGGGAAAATATAAATAAATAAAACACTTTTCCATCTAACCCTACACTAATTAAAAACCCACTACCCCATTCCCACTACTTTGACCCTGTCTACTCTTGCACCATTGCCAACGGCCTGGGAGGACTGGACACCGCCACTCAACACATCCAGTAACTCTTTTGAAGTCAGATCTCGTATACACAAATACTTCTCTGCAACTGCCACCAGAACATATATTTTCTGTGATTTACGTTCCATTTCTGCGGTACATTTTATAACCATTGCTATTGTAACACACTGCTTCCCTATGTATATAGACATGGAACACTGGTCACTTTATTAATGTTTACATACTGTTTTTATAATTTCATATGTATATACTGCATTATAGTAAAGGCCATCCTGTTCAACTATTGCTGTATATATACTATTCTATCCTATGTGGTCTACAGATATACAAAATATTCTATCCACGTAACGTCTATACATCCCAACACACACGTGTGTGTGCGTGCGTGAGTGCGTGTTGTATAGTGCATTTGGGCTGCCGAGTGGCGCAGCGGTCTAAGTTTGCCTCAGTGCAAGAGGTGTCACTACTGTCCCTGGTTCAAATCCAGGGTGTATCACATTCGGCTGTGATTGGGAGTCCCATAGGGCGCCGCACAATTTGCCAAGCTTTGTCTGGGTTTGGCCGGGATAGGCTGTCATTGTAAATAAGATTTTTTTCTTCACTGACTTGCCTAGTTAAATAACATTTACATTTGGAAAGTATTCAGACCACTTGACATTTTCCACATTTTGTATCGATTTGTCATTATGGGGTATTGTGTGTTGATTGACAATTGTTTTATTTATTTAATACATTTTAGAATGTATTAAATAAATAAAACAATTGTCAATCAACACACAATACCCCATAATGACAAATCGAAAACAAGTCTTTAGAAACATTAGCAAATGTATAAAAAATTAAAAACAAAAATACATAAGTATTCAGACCCTTTGCTATGACACTCAAAATTAAGCTCAGGTGCATCCTGTTTCCATTGATCATCCTTTAGATGTTTCTACAACTTGATTGGAGTCCACCTGTGGTTAATTGAATTGATTGGACATGATTTGGAAAAGCAAACGCATGTCTATATAAGGACAGTGCATGGCAGAGCAAAAACCAAAGCATGAGATCAAAGGAATTGTTCATGGAGCTCCGAGACAGGATTGTGTCGAGGTACAGATCTGGGGATGGGTACCAAAACATTTCTGCAGCGTTGAAGGTTCCCAAGAACACAGTGGCCTCCGTCATTCTTAAATGGAAAAAGTTTGGAACCACCAATACCCTTCTTAGAGCTGGCCGCCAAACTGAGCAATCGGGGGAGAAGTGCCTTGGTCAGGGAGGTGACCAAGAACCCGATGGTCACTCTGACAGCACTCCAGAGTTCCTAGGGAGGTGGGAGAACCTTCCAGAAGGACAACCATCTCTGCAGCAACCACCAATCAGGCCTTTATGGTAGAGTGGCCATACAGAAGCCACTCCTCAGTAAAAGGCACATGACAGCCCGCTTGAAGTTTACCAAAAGGCACCTAAATGACTCTGACCATGAGAAACAAGATTATCTGGTCACATGAAACCAAGACAGAATTATTTGGCCTGAATGCCAAGCGTCACGTCTGGAGGAAACTTGGCACCATCCCTACAGTGAAATGTGGTGGTGGCAGCATGATGATGTGGGAATGATTTTCAGCGGCAGGGACTGGGAGTCTAGTCAGGATCGAGGGAAAGATGAACGGAGCAAAATACACAGAGATCCTTGATGAAAACCTGCTCTAGAGAGAACAGGACCTCAGTCTGGGGAGAAGGTTCAACTTCCAACAGGAAAACAACCCTAAGCACACACCCAAGACAGTGCATGAGTGGCTTCGGGACAAGTCTCTGAATGTTCTTGAGTGGCCCAACCAGAGCCTGGCCTTGAACCTGGTAGAACATCTCTGGAGAGACCTGGAAATTGCTGAACAATGACGCTCCCCATTCAACCTGACAGAGCTTGAGAGGATCTGTAGAGTAGAATGGAAGAAACTCCCCAAATATAGGTTTACCAAGCTTGTAGCGTCATACCCAAGATGACTTGAGGCTGTAATTGCTGCCAAAGATGCTAAAACAAAGTACTGAGTGACGGGTCTGTATACTTATGTAAATGTGATATTTCAGTTTTATATATATATATATATATATACATATATATATATACAGTATATACACTGCTCAAAAAAATGAAGTGAACACTAAAATAACACATCCTAGATCTGAATGAATGAAATATTCTTCTTAAATACTTTTTTCTTTACATAGCTGAATGTGCTGACAACAAAATCACACAAAAATTATTAATGGAAATCAAATTTATCAACCCATGGAGGTCTGGATTTGGAGTCACACTCAAAATTAAAGTGGAAAACCACACTACAGGCTGATCCAACTTTGATGTTATGTCCTTAAAACAAGTCAAAATGAGGCTCAGTAGTGTGTGTGGCCTCCAGGCAGCAGAACGTTCTCCACGGCGTCTACAGACTCTGTCACGTCTGTCACATGTGCTCAGTGTGAACCTGCTTTCATCTGTGAAGAGCACAGGGTGCCAGTGGCGAATTTGCCAATCTTGATGTTCTCTGGCAAATGCCAAACGTCCTGCACGGTGTTGGGCTGTAAGCACAACCCCCACCTGTGGACCTCAGGCCCTCATACCACCCTCATGGAGTCTGTTTCTGATCGTTTGGGCAGACACATGCACATTTGTGGCCTGCTGGAGGTCATTTTGCAGGGCTCTGGCAGTGCTCCTCCTGCTCCTCCTTGCACAAAGGCGGAGGTAGCGGTCCTGCTGCTGAGTTGTTGCCCTCCTATGGCCTCCTCCACGTCTCCTGATGTACTGGCCTGTCTCCTGGTAGCGCCTCCATGCTCTGGACACTACGCTGACAGACACGGCAAGCCTTTTTTCCACAGTTCGCATTGATGTCCCATCCTGGATGAGCTGCACTTCCTGAGCCACTTGTGTGGGTTGTAGACTCTGTCTCATGCTACCACTAGAGTGAAAGCACCACCAGCATTCAGAAGTGACCAAAACATCAGCCAGGAAGCATAGGAACTGAGAAGTGGTCTGTGGTCACCACCTGCAGAACCACTCCTTTATTGGGGGTGTCTTGCTAATTGCCTATAATTTACACCTGTTGTCTATTCCATTTGCACAACAGCATGTGAAATTTATTGTCAATCAGTGTTGCTTCCTAAGTGGACAGTCTGATTTCACAGAAGTGTGATTGACTTGGAGTTACATTGTGTTGTTTAAGTGTTCCCTTTATGTTTTTGAGCAGTGTATTATACACATTTGCAAAAATATCTAACCGATTTTTGCTTTTTCATTATGGGGTATTGATGAGGGAGAAAAACTACTTAAACCCTTTTAGAATAAGGCTGTAATGTAACAAAATGTGGAAAAAGTCAAGAGGTCTGAATACTTTCCAAATGCACTGTATATACACTATATGCACACTACACTGACACTCACAAAACCCACACACATTCACATACATTAGATAAGCGCGCGCGCACACACACACACACACACACACACACACACACACACACACACACACACACACACACACACACACACACACACACACACACACACACACACACACACACACACACACACACACGCTGCTGCTACTCTGTTCATTATTGTTATTGTTATTATCTATTCTGATGCCTAGTCACTTTACCCTGCCTTTGTGTACACGTCTACCTCGTACCCCAGGGCATTGATCTGGCATTGGTACTCCCTGTATATACTGTAGCTTCATTCTTGTGTATTTTATTCTTCTTGTGTTACTATTTATACATGATATTTTTTACTGGATCGCTGATTTGATTTCACTTTTGTATAGTTTTTAGCCAGTAGTTCTGAATATAGAGCTCACGAGCCGAAAGTGGTCTCATAAAATTGTGTACTACGTCACATATGTGCAGATGTGTGCACCACGTCATTGCTCTCTGTCGCACTCTGCTGTGTGTTCGCATCTTTCTAGTAGCTTTCACTCAAATGGCAAGGGGCTGATGCACATTGGTTGGAACTCGAATTGCTATGGGGCTGGCCCACATGGGAAAATTTTAGGGAAAATGGCGCTGCACAGTTCCATAAAACAGTCGCTTTCAAACTAGGGATTTCGTGGCTAATTGAGGTTAAACAGTAATTCTGCTCATAGATTATGCATGTATGAACTAAATATTGACACATCCAGCCCAAAATGGGAGGTTTAAAAATATATACTAGTTGCCAAAGTTCTGGAGCATGTGTTTAATGACCATAGTAATAAATGCCATGAAGCCAACCTTACTAGCGTTAACGCAAGTCTATGGTAATAGCATGCTAACTGTTACCAAAGACCTCTAGTCATTGCGCTAACGCTAGTTACAGAGATACAAAAATCAATGAGTTCATCTGGCTCTGGGGAACTTAATCTCAGTTACCCAGAAGAGAAATTCTCACACGTTTGTAACTTCACATGCAGAATCTGACCATGAGAGAGAGAAGTAAATAAAGCAATTCATTGCCAAACCCCCAAAGTATCCTTTTAAGGCTGCATTAACACAGGCAACCCAATTCTGATATTTTTCCACTAATTTGACTTTTGACCAATCAGATCATGTCTTTTGCCAGTAATTGGTCAAAAGATCAGAATTAGGCTGCCTGTGTAAACAGTCGAAGTAGCAGACATCTATGGATCTGGGGAGATCCTCCAAATAAATACATAAATCACCCAACAAGTCAAATGCTTCCAGTCTTCTACTTGAACATCCAAGAAGCAAAGGACTAGATCCTGGAGTTTTTCCTGAACAGGTTTCAGACAGAAATCCTGGTAGTAATTATGTCTCACTTTGGTAAAGTAACAAGCTCACATACCCGTATGTTATGCTTTGCCATGCAATGTTAACACTCTCCAACTGTGCGATCGCAACATTTCTAGATTGTGGTACAATTAAATATTGATAAAGGGTCGTAAGCTAATAACAACTGTATTCCATCCCACAAAATGCGCTTGCATCAGCTGCCTGAAAGTATTTATAGTTTCAAATGTTATGCTAATGTGGAACTCAAGCTGAATGTGTTAAAACAAACTAAATCATTGTTACTAAGGAGTGTAGAACACAGGCCAACAACTGAATCAAGAACTTGGTGAGTAACATCTTTATTCAAAAAGCTGAATGAAATCCAACCCAGCTCCTCAATTACATGACAACTCCATGGTCTCTTCCAGAGCACGTAACTGAACACAAACAGCGGTCGTACCACATCATATGGTCTATACAAAACAGAAAAAGAAAAGAAACACTAAAAACAGGATCTACAGGCCCCCGTACTCTATTTTAAATTGGCAGCATAGGTAATTAAATGTTAAGAGCATCTGGTCAGAGGACCTAAAACTACACACCATTTCACATTGCCCAGGACAGACTTGGGACTGTAGACACACTGACACTACACAGTAAAGAGGGTGGAGCTGTCATCATACAGTCCCTGAAAAAAACAAAATAACCACAATGGGGATAGAGAGAAGAGGGGGTAGCTATGGTACTGTACAAACTGCCATACTGTCCCTTCACAAAAAGGAATCAAACCAGGTTAAAACAGGAAACGTGTACAAGGAATTAATCCCTTATCCATACAAACGTGAAGACAAGCCATTGCCACATTCATTAATTCTACAGTATTCATACACAATGCATGCCATTTAAAATTGAGGCAAATCCACAATATATGCAATGCGATACAGAAATCTATGAAAGCAATCATTTGTTTATTCCAAATTGTCACATTCTGATCAACAACAAAAAAGTCTTATTCCCCCACCTTCATATTGCATTTTAAACTTGTTTAATATTTTTTTGTAAGAACCCAAACAAGAAAGGCACTGAGTGTTGGATGTCTGTCAAATTTCCCAGCGGTTCCTTTAAGCCCTAAAAAATGAAAAGTAAAGTTCGCTGGTCGGCTCACTGTCAGGCTCTCTTTAGTCCTTCATACTGACTGAGGAAATCTGTGGTGAGACAGGAACAATAACAGAATGTTAATACCAATCCAGACCTTATGCATTCAAACGCAGTGTTTAAGGAGATTAAACAAGTCGTCACCCATAGAGATCTATCCCTCAATGGCCACCTCAGCTGCCATCTGTCCATTCAGCACTGCCTCTGTTGGGATATCCTAAAAGAACAAGAAGAGTTTAGAACAGAGGGTGGTTGATTTGAAATACTTAAAGACTGATGCCTAGTGGTTAGAGCGTTGGACTAGTAACCGGAAGGTTGCGAGTTCAAACCCCCGAGCTGACAAGGTACAAATCTGTCGTTCTGCCCCTGAACAGGCAGTTAACCCACTGTTCCCAGGCCGTCATTGAAAATAAGAATATGTTCTTAACTGACTTGCCTGGTTAAATAAAGGTTAATTTTTTTTTTTTTTATTAAAACAATTGGTTGGGAGAGTTCAATACACTATAGGTTCCTACCTTGGGGGCGGCGAGCTGCGTGTGACACTGCAGTTCTGAGATAACAGGGTGGGGGGCAGATAAATCTCCAGAGATGACGTCAAGGACCGTCTTCTCATCTATGGCATCCTTTTTAGCCTCGATTTCCATCTGGGCTCCAATTTCCTCTTTAGCCTGTGAAAGGAAACGCAGACAGTCAATGTTGTTGAGCGCACCACTAAGTTTCAAGTTGTCACGTGCACAAGTACAGTGAAGTGCCTTTCTTGCAAGCTCTTTCCCAACAATGCTTCTTACCCCATGTGAACGCTGGCTTTGTGTATATGTACTGACGTGTAACTGATAGATGCACACCCATTACATGTTTTTAAATGTATGTAAATTGTGTTACGTTCCCCAGTTTCTGTGTTGTTGTGGGTTTGTATGTGTCCATGTGTGTATTTCAGGAAATAGCTTCCTGAAGTCCTAAGCAGCTGATTGGTTGGTCCCATCGATAATTGGAGCTCTGACCCCGCCCTCTCGTCAAAGGATACAGCTGTCTTCAATTAGACTCCTTCTGCAGCTTAAAACCCAGAGTTCCTTTGTTAGGAAGAAAGAGCTTCTGGGTATGCCTCAGTATTGTTTGTTGCTCAGGGAGAGAGTCTTTGATATTCTGTGTGGTTGTTGCTCAGACACTTTTTGTGAAGTATTTTGTAGCCGGTTCTGTGGAGGTATGTTTATGTCAAAAGGACTGTTTTGACTATTGTAATTGTTTGTATTAATCTGTTTAATTTGTTCCCAAGGGGGAAGGGGAAGGCACCTTGGGAGTGCTTAGGCAAGAGGCCTGTGGGCATACATATACTCGTAGTATGTACTGTCTATGCACACTAGGTAAGACCTGGGCGGATAACCCCCTGTATTTTGGTTAGCATGCCAGATGGCGTTAAAAATAGATAAGTTGTGGGTAGGAGAGGGGGCTCTAACTTTTACTTTCTTTGCTTTGGTTCAGTCCAGACCTTTTGACCCAGAATTACCGTGTGAAGGAATAAATTCCCTGTTAATGGTGTAATTCTCTGCCTTTGTCATCCTTACCTGCAATCCCATACCTCTCTCACTCCATGGAGTTGAGTGTTGCAGGGTGTTGCGTTCCCTCCCAAGAGGCGTGTGTAACAATTGTAAAGTATTTTTTTGTCAAATGTATTTCTCGTTGTCGGACCCCAGTAAGACTAGCTGTCGCTAGTGGGGATCCTAATTAATCAATACCAGAGTAGTAAAAAATAAACCAGTAGTCCCACTACAGTACTTAGCATGCCCAATGCAATGAAACAAGCTGGAGCAGCCCACAACAAAGGGAATGAACAGAATGTAAAAAGGAAGACCACAAGGAGAGAGGCGAGGGAGGATCGATCCACAGATGGCAGAGAGAAACCCATGAGAGAGGAAGAACCCCCTGGAATGCCACATTTCAAAATGTGCGAGAGCATTTAAAATGAGAAGTTATGAGAGCATAGCTTTCACCCAAGTGTTTGATTATGTTAAGGTTATTATATAGCAAGGTGATTGAGTAAAGAGTTGGTTGAATTCAAAATTAGTGAGTGGATGAGAAGTTTAGGTTATTATGATTCAACTCTAACCAGCAGGTCCTCCGAGCAGGGCCGGTAATTGGGTGGAAGTGCATTGTCTCTCACCCTCAACTCTGTCACCTCTTTCTCCTCACACTCTGGCTCCTGAGACCAATCAGACAACAGGGTTACAGGAGTGTTTTGTGTGTCACGTCTGCTCTACGAAAGCATCTCTGCATAGAGAAATGTAGGAGACTCACGTCAATGACTTTATCAGCTGTGACAGGGGCGGGCTCAGTGACTAGAGTGATGTCGTTCAGCAACTCCGATAGGGCGTCAAGTGAATCCGTTGAGACTGCGGACACCTGAACAGAGATGACATGCAGTCGGACTTGAGGAAGGGGACATCAGCAGGTGGTCATACTGTATGATTAAAGGTGTGCCAAAACAACATGTGACCACATCTGCATGCACACCAATATCCTCTTATTATTCTTGATACTCAATTATTCTGTTTTTTAGTTTACGCATATAAACATCATATCCCGTTTACAATAACAGGAAAAAGCTTGTATCCCGGTTATGCGAAACCCCGAGAAGAAGCCTGGGATATGTTTCTTTCTGACAGGATACTGTGGCATGTAAACGTCTTATCCCTTTTACTGTTTTCCACCGTCTCCGCAGGGACTGTTTCACATATGGATTTTGTGATGTTTTCATCTGATTGTCAAACAAATCATTTAAAAAGAGTATGTTATAGCTGTGTTGCTCGATCCTCCATAACCATGTATTTTGCTGATACAACAGTATAGCCTACTGGCTTATGCTACTTTCACCCCTAATTTGGATACTTTTCTGCCTATAATTTCCAAACTTTGGTAGGCCATTTGTCAACTATAGTTAGATACATGCAGCTTCTCTTCTTGTCATAACGTGTTGCTCAGAAGACTAAAGTAGTGTTCACCAGAATGAATGCACTAGTAATCTACAGTAGTTGACACCAGTAAAGTTGTCTATTTTGTTTAGGTAGCTGAGAAAATGATTAAACACGTTTCTGATAAGACTTCAGTTCGTCTTGGGTGCATATTTTGTGGTTGAAATACTGTCTGCTTGCATAAGTGTCAAAGATAATGCAAATGCACGTGTAACTTGTTTTCTTAAGCGATGCTGAAAGAAATCACATTACATGCACAAAAAAAATAAGTTTCAATTTTACTGTAAGAAATGCTTAATTCTGCAGGAGTTAAAATTATATTACTCTACATGTGAGGTTATAGACCTACTGTCAGTGTCCAGATTTCAGTTACTATTCCATTTAACCCATATGAATTTAAAATGAGGAATATTCAGTTTATTCATAGAAACCGGGATATTCGTGAGCGGGATATCAAAGGTGCATGTAAACAGCTTATCCTGAACAAGACCTTAAGCGGGATACAGTGGCTTATCCTGAACAAGACCTTAAGCGGGATACAGTGGCTTATCCTGAACAAGACCTTAAGCGGGATACAGTGGCTTATCCTGAACAAGACCTTAAGCGGGATACAGTGGCTTATCCTGAACAAGAACTTAAGCGGGATACAGTGGCTTATCCTGAACAAGACCTTAAGCGGGATACAGTGGCTTATCCTGAACAAGACCTTAAGCGGGATACAGTGGCTTATCCTGAACAAGACCTTAAGCGGGATACAGTGGCTTATCCTGAACAAGACCTTAAGCGTGATACAGTGGCTTATCCTGAACAAGACCTTAAGCGTGATACAGTGGCTTATCCTGAACAAGAACTTAAGCGGGATACAGTGGCTTATCCTGAACAAGACCTTAAGCGGGATACAGTGGCTTATCCTGAACAAGACCTTAAGCGGGATACAGTGGCTTATCCTGAACAAGACCTTAAGCGGGATACAGTGGCTTATCCTGAACAAGACCTTAAGCGGGATACAGTGGCTTATCCTGAACAAGACCTTAAGCGGGATACAGTGGCTTATCCTGAACAAGACCTTAAGCGGGATACAGTGGCTTATCCTGAACAAGACCTTAAGCGGGATACAGTGGCTTATCCTGAACAAGACCTTAAGCGGGATACAGTGGCTTATCCTGAACAAGACCTTAAGCGGGATACAGTGGCTTATCCTGAACAAGACCTTTAGCAGGATACAGTGGCTTATCCTGAACAAGACCTTAAGTGTGATACAGTGGCTTATCCTGAACAAGACCTTAAGAGGGATACAGTGGCTTATCCTGAACAAGACCTTAAGCGGGATACAGTGGCTTATCCTGAAAAAGACCTTAAGCGGGATACAGTGGCTTATCCTGAACAAGACCTTAAGCGGGATACAGTGGCTTATCCTGAACAAGACCTTAAGCGGGATACAGTGGCTTATCCTGAACAAGACCTTAAGCAGGATACAGTGGCTTATCCTGAACAAGACCTTAAGCGGGATACAGTGGCTTATCCTGAACAAGACCTTAAGCGGGATACAGTGGCTTGCTGTATTCACCCCCCTTTGGCGTTCTTCATATTTTGTTCCCTTACAACCTGGAATTAAAATAGATTTTTTAGGGGGGTGTATCATTTGATTTACACAACATGCCTACCAATTTGAAGATGCAAAATATTTTATTTTGTGAAACAAGAAGACAAAAAAAAACAGAACTTGAGCGTGCATAACTATTCATCCCCCCAAAGTCAATACTTTGTAGAGCCACCTTATGCAGCAATTACAGCTGCAAGTCTCTTGGGGTAGGTCTCTATTAGCTTGGCACATCTAGCCACTGGAATTGTTGGCCATTCTTCAAGGCAAAACTGCTCCAGCTCCTTCAAGTTGGATGGGTTCCGCTGGTGTACAGCAATCTTTAAGTCATACCACATATTCTCAATTGGATTGAGGTCTGGGCTTTGACTAGGCCATTCCAAGACATTTAAATGTTTCCCCTTACACCACGCAAGTGATGCTTTAGCAATATGCTTTGGGTCATTGTCCTGCTAGAAGATGAACCTCCGTCCCAACTTAAATCTCTAGAAGACAAACAGGTTTCCCTCAAGAACTTCCCTGTTTTTAGCGTCATCCATCATTCCTTCAATTCTGACCAGTTTCCCAGTCCCTGCCGATGGAAAAACATCCCCACAGCATGATGCTTCCACCACCATGCTTCACTGTGGGGATGGTATTCTGGGGGTGATGATTTTGGTTTTGTGCCAGACATCACGTTTTCCTAGATGGCCAAAAAGCTCAATTTTAGTCTCATCTGACCAGAGTACCTTCTTCCATATGTTTGGGGAGTCTCCCAAATCCCTTTTGACGAACACCAAACATTGTTTGCTTATTTCTAACTTTAAGCAATGGATTTTTTCTGGCCATTCTTCCATAAAGCTCAGCTTTGTAGAGTGTACAGCTTAAAATAGTCTTATGGACAGATACTCCAATCTCCGCTGTGGAGCTTTGCAGCTCCTTCAGGGTTATCTTTGGTCTCTTTGTTTCCTCTCTGATTAATGCCCTCCTTGCCTGGTCTGTGAGTTTTGGTCGGGGGCCCTCTCTTGGCAGGTTTGTTGTGGTGCCATATTCTTTCCATTTTTTAATAATGGATTTAATGGTGCTCTGTGGGACGTTCAACGTTTGGGATATTTTTTTATAACCCAATCCTGATCTGTACTTCTCCACAACTTTGTCCCTGACCTGTTTGGAGAGCTCCTTGGTCTTCATGGTGGCGCTTGCCTGGTGATGCCCCTTTCTTAGTGGTGTTGCAGACTCTGGGGCCCTTCAGAACAGGTGTGTGTGTGTATATATACTGAGATCATGTGACACTTAGATTGCACACATGTGGACATTATTTAACTAATTATGTAATTTCTGAAGGCAATTGGTTGCACCAGATCTTATTTAGGGGCTTCTTAGCAAAGGGGGTGAATACAAATGCACGCATCGCTTTTCTAAGTTTTTTATCACATTTTTTGAAACAAGTAATTTTTTTCATTTCACTTCACCAATTTGGACTATTTTGTATATGTCCATTACATGAAATCCAACAAAAATTACAGTTTGTAATGCAACAAAATAAGAAAAACTCCAAGGGGGATGAATACATATGCAAGGCACTGTATGTGCTACTATCTGGAATAATGTGCACACCTAAATGTGGTCATTGTGTGTATGTGTCAAGAGTGGGTATGATTGGAGCGTGAGTTTCACCTGTTCAGCCATGGCTGCTTCCACAACGGGAACAGATTCTGTGATGGCAAAGTCAGCCATTGTGTTGATGACAGGGTCTACTGAGGCCTGGAGAGAATAGACAGTTATGAGCCCAATGTTCAGATATACAAATTCCAACTTAATTTCCATTTCAACTTTCTTACTTAGAAAAGTGAAAGGACTGAGAATGCCATATCTTGGTCAGCCTTACCTCTATGAGGAGCTCTGCTGGAGCGACCTCGGCTACGGGGGCTTCTTCAATCGGTGCTTCCACGGGCTTCCACAGCTTTTCTGGGATCATTTCTGTCTCCTGGGAGGTGAGAGGTTGGGGCACGTGTCAGTTTAACACCAAAGCAAAAATTAGGTGACAATCTACCATTGCTTCCTGGGTCCTGTTTGTATGAAGCAAACAGAAGTGTGAAGTGCTCCAGCGATCCTTCCTAATAGGAACGATCACTAGCTCAAAAGCCCAGCCTGCGTTGAACTGATACAAAAGCTTTGAAAATTCATCTAGATAATATGTCCCATGCGCTCCCTCTCCGGCCTCTAGGTCAACAGGCTGCTCATTATGGCACACACCTGTCACCATCACTCGCCTGGACTCCCTCACTTCCTTGATTACCTGCCCTATATATGTCACTCCCTTTGGTTCCTTCCGCAGGTGTCATTGTTTCTGTTTCCTGTCTGTGCTTCTTGTTTTGTATTATGTTCCATTTAATTTTTTTACCTTTATTTAACTAGGCAAGTCAGTTAAGAACAAATTCTTATTTTCAATGACAGCCTAGGCACAGTGGGTTAACTGCCTTGTTCAGGGGCAGAAAGACAGATTTTTACCTTGTCAGCTCGGGGATTCGATCTTGCAACCTTTCGGTTAATGCTCACATTCGATGGCCACTGGCATGCTGGAAAAGCGTGCTCTTCACAGATGAATCCCAGTTTCAACTGTACTGGACAGATCTGTACACAATTCCTGGAAGCTGAAAACGGCTCAGTTCTTCCATGGCCTGCAAAACTTACCAGACAAGTCACCCATTGAGCATGTGGGATGAACTGGATCGACGTGTACAACAGCGTGTTCCAGTTCCCGCCAATATCCAGCAACATTCCACAGGCCACAATCAACAGCCTGAGCAACTCTATGTGAAGGAGTTGTGTCGTGCTGCATGAGGCAAATTGTGGTCACACCAGATACTGATACTGGTTCTGATCCATGATCCTACCTTTTTTCCAATTTATCTGTGACCAACAGATGCATATCTGTATCCCCAGTCATGTGAAATCCATAGATTAGGGCCTGATGAATTATGAACTGTAGCTCAGTAAATTCTTTGAAATGGTTGCATGTTGCGTTTATATTTTTGTTCAATGTAGTGAGAAATTAGCTTACCACTGGAACCTCTTCAGGTGCCTCTGTCATAACAGTCTCGTGCTGAAAAGAGGAGAAATTACAAGAAAAATATTAAAAGAAAAAAAATGATCAGATGCTTTCTGAATGCTGTTGAAGAGAAAAGGGAAGGAAAAGAGCAAACCACACACTACATGCACATTCACACAAGACAACATCACGTAACAGAACACAAAGGGCTTGAGTTGAGTTTAACAGAGGCAGAGAGATGTAGCACCTCTTCTACATCAATATCTTCAGGAATGGCTTCAGCTTTGACGATAGGACGGTCTCCGTCTTTGATTCCCGACAGTTCAAGTTCAGCTTCTACAACTGGGGCAGCTTCGGCCTTGACCATGGGATCTGGCTCTGGTTCTTCCTCTACTACTGCCTCTACTTTCGCTTGGACCTCGTCAACTATTTCAGCCTCCACTTCAGCCTCGAGCCACGGCTCATCATGAGTCTAAACATGCAGTGGAACACCGTCAAACGCCACACCATGCAAGGGCAGTATGGCTGATATACACACAGTAGGCTACTACTGAAACACCTTAGATTCACTGCAGATTCTACCTTGCACCTGAGCCCGGTTTCCCGATAGCGATGGAACTTAGTCTTGCGAGTGTTTGAACGATGCATTTTTCTTATAATGGCTAAAGATGCGTTTCCCAAAACACCCCTCAGAGAGAGCGGTCGCTAAGTGCATCGTTGGAGCATGTGTCAATACTGATAGGAACAAAAGAGAGCGCTGCTCTCAGATCAGCTTTCTCTATTCAAATCTTACCATAACATTATAATTATTTCACACTACAGATGACTGATCACCCCCTAGAACAATATTACCACCTACGGGTGTAAATATTTTGGTGAATAATTCTAAAGCTTACCCAATAAAATCCATTATTTCATCATTGCGCACATTAGGCAACACATTAAATATATTGAGAAATTAAAGACAGTAGTCTAGAAGTAGCTAAATAGAACTCAACAGAGATGGATAAACCCTGTGATTGTATGTTTAGTGGAGATCTTCTGTGTAAAGTGACATGGGAGGGGGGGAAGCACCCTACGATGCACTTAGCTGTTCTACGAGTGGTCTGAGGCAGGCGTTAAATTACTAACGTTTTCAAGTGCAACATTAATAACGATGGTTTTGGGAAACCGGGCCCAGTATCACTTGGACTAAAATGGCATGCACTATATTATTTTCATATTGCACAGTGACAGACTAGCGACAAAGGTAATATTTTACCTGTGCGATCTCTGTGGTAATGGCTACGGAGTTTGCGACCTGAACCTGAACAGGGACAACAAGGAGTTAGTGTACATATTTATAAAATAAAGAGTACTGTTAATGGTCCAACTTAATGCAGAAGAAGAGGTAGTTGTTTCACTGGTAGTGAAAAGGTGGGAGGAAGGTGTCATACTAGTAGGAACACCTTTTTAAAAATTATATATATTTTTTAATGGTATTTTAGGGGGTGGATCCGCTTTAATAATGCAAATATATTGTGGCTTCTGTCAATGCAATTGTCTGCCTAATTTACAATCCCCCACATATATATTTGTACTTTATTATTTTCCCCTAACCCTACCACCCCTCCTCTAATTGGACTAAGCTAATGGATTCTACTTCCAGCTTTACATACTATATACATTTTACAGACAGTATATTATACATTAGTTATTTTTGTTTGTTTTTAGTCTCATGCTTCAGCTACCCTCAACCCCTCCCATCTATCTCTGAACACCATCCAGTTTACATTTTGTATTTGCCATATACAGTGCATTCGGAAAGTATTCAGACCCCTTGACTTTTTCCACATTTTACGTTACATCTTTATTCTAAAATATATTAAATCAGTCAGTCTTCATTGTCAAGGTACTCATCAGCATTGCTGTGTGTGCGTGTGATATCTGTAATAAAACAAAATAGGAAGGAAGAGCTGAGGTCAGTAACACTTCTGGGAGATTCAATTACATTTAATGGAATTAAAACATTTCCTCTCATGACCCCAAAGTACAACTATGTTCCAGTGTGGACTGGACAGTTCTTTATTGGGGGTTCCTCGCTTTGGCATCTTGCATTCTTAGTAGTGTTACTGAAATACAGTGCATTTGGAAAGTATTCAGACCCTTTCTCCACATTTTGTAACTGCCTTATTCTAAAATAAAATAAAGCATTTTCCTCATCAATCTACACACAATGCCCCATAATGACTTACCAAAAACAGGTTTTGAAATGTTTGCTAAAGTATTCAGAACCTTTGATATGAGACAAAAAAATGAGCTCAGGTGCATCCTGTTTCCATTGATCATCCTTGAGATGTTTCTACAACTTGATTGGAGTCCACCTGTGGTTAATTCAATTGACTGAACATGATTTGGAAAGGCACACACCTGTCTATATAAGGTCCCACAGTTGACAGTGCATGTCAGAGCAAAAACCAAGCCATGAGGTTGAAGGAAATGTCTGTAGAGCTCCGAGACAGGATTGTGTCGAGGCACAGATATGGGGAAAGGTACCAAAAAATGTCTGCAGAATTGAAGGTCTCCAAAAACACAGTGGCCTCCATCATTCTTAAATGGAAGAAGTCTGGAATCACCAAGACTCTTCCTAGAGCTGGCCGCCCGGACAAACTGAGCAATCGTGGGAGAAGAGCCTTGGTCAGGTAGGTGACCAAGAACCCGATGGTCCCTCTGACAGAGCTCCAGAGTTCCTCTGTGGAGATCAGTAGTATTTATGCTGCAGTAGTTTGTGTCAGGGGGCTAGGGTCAGTTTGTTATATCTGGAGTACTTCCCCTGTCCTATTCGGTGTCCTGTGTGAATCTAAGTGTGCGTTCTCTAATTCTCTCATTCTTTCTTTCTCTCTCTCGGAGGACCTGAGCCCTAGGACCATGCCCCAGGACTACCTGACATGATGACTCCTTGCTGTCCCCAGTCCACCTGGCCATGCTGCTGCTCCAGTTTCAACTTCCACCTGACTGTGCTGCTGCTCCAGTTTCAACTGTTCTGCCTTATTATTATTCGACCATGCTGGTAATTTATGAACATTTGAACATCTTGGTCATGTTCTGTTATAATCTCCACCCGGCACCTGGCCACCCCACATAGCCTGGTTCCTCTCTAGGTTTCTTCCTAGGTTTTGGCCTTTCTAGGGAGTTTTTCCTAGCCACCGTGCTTCTACACCTGCATTGCTTGCTGTTTGGGGTTTTAGGCTGGGTTTCTATTTTATTTGATTTTGATTTGATTTTTTGATTTGATTTGATCAGAGAACCTTCCAGAAGGACAACCATCTCTGCAGCACTCCACCAATCAGGCCTTTATGATAGTGTGGGCAGACGGAAGCCACTCCTCAGTAAAAGGTACATGACAGCCCACCTTGAGTTTGCCAGAAGGCAACTAAAGACTCTCAGACTATGAGAAACAAGATTCTCTAGTCTGATGAAACGAAGATTGAACTCTTTGTCCTGAATGCCAAGCATCACGTCTGGAGGAAACATGGCACCATCCCTGTGGTGGCAGCATGCTGTAGGGATGTTTTTCAGCAGCAGGGACTGGGTGAGTAGTAAAGATGAACAAAGCAAAGTACAGAGAGATCCTTGGTGAAAACCTGCTCCAGAGTGCTCAGGACTTCAGACTGGGGCAAAGAGATTCATCTTCCAGCAGGACAACAACCCTAAATACACATCCAAGACCACGCAGGAGTGGCTTCAGGACAAGTCTCTGAATGTTCTTGAGTGGCCCAGCCAGAGCCCGGACTTGAACCTGATTGAAAATCTCTGGAGCGACCTGAAAATAGCTGTGTAGCGACGCACCCCATCCAACCTGACAGAGCTTGGGAGGATCTGCAGAGAAGAATGGGAGAAACTCCCCAAATATAAGTTGTCAATCTTATACCCAAGAAGAGTCGAGGCTGTAATCGCTGCCAAAGGTGCATCAACAAAGTACTGAGTAAAGGGTCTGAAAACTGATGTAAATGTGGAAAAAGTGAAGCGGCCTAAATACTTTCTGAATTTTTCAACTGTGCTGTGATGTTTCACAAAAGTTATGAACCTTTCTATTCTCATACTGTAGTTTAGAGATTGTCAATTAAAGATAAACCCTTTTGCTATGAGTATTATTTTATTATTGATCGATTGACTATTACTTTGCAGATCACCTAGCGGTGCTATTTGCAGAATTAACTCCAGGTAAATGTTGCAGTTCTTCAGCCATTCCTGAACCTGCAACCAAAAAACAAGTTACATATGGACCGTACCAAATCAAAAGTATCTATTGATTCTGTGTCTTCGCAGAAAAATCTGCAAAGCGTGGTCCTTCTGTAGCTCAGTTGGTAGAGCATGGCGCTTGTAACGCCAGGGTAGTGGGTTCGATCCCCGGGACCACCCATACGTAGAATGTATGCACACATGACTGTAAGTCGCTTTGGATAAAAGCGTCTGCTAAATGGCATATATTATTATTATTATATTAACATTCTATTGGTTGCAAGAATTTGGTATAATAATTAACATTTTGCATCCGGCGTCGTTTTGTGTATCAGTTCATAAACCAAGTGTGATGGAATCGGTACATCGAAAATCTCTTCCCAACTATTTTGCGATCTGTATGTCACATCTGTACATTTTTTGGTCCTTACATAAAACTGGTATACTTATTTTTTTTTATAACAATTTTCTTTATCCAATGTTGGTCTTTAATACAGGGCTAACAGACAAGTTCCTTACTTGCCTCTTCCATTTTTGCGGTAATGCTGCAATAAGCTGGTTGTAATTTTGGATAGAGCAGACATTTCCATGTATTTTTGTTAGCTGCATGTGGGAACACCTCTCTGTAGACAAGCTTGTTCTTTGTTCAGACCCTGCTGCTCAACCAGAGCCATGTTTGAGCAACAGCAGATGACTTGTGGGAGAATTTCGGGGTGCCCGGGGGGCTCCATGACTGGTTCAGCGAGTTGAGGAACAGAGTTCAGTGAGTTGATTGGAGGGGGGGGGGTCAGGGGGGGGGTTACCTTAAATTCAGCAAGAGCTGACACAGGGGCCTCAGGAATGGGTATGGCCTGGAAGAAGTAGAGAGAAAGGAGTCGTTATGAATATACATTTCGCTGACTGCTATAGTCAAATGGATATAAAGTTAAACTGATATTGGAGTGGCAGAGTAGAAGTCATCCGGTTTGGAACATCAAGTTAGTATTAAGCAATTCATATTTAAATTCTGTATTAAATCATTAATACAACTACATGATGGAATTGTATTTTAGAACAGTGGTGGGTGGGTCGATGGTTCCCAATTGTTATGTTTTTCACCCATGTGTAAAAAATGCAAGGTTTTGCTAAATATTCTTTCAGAGATCATAAACCTTTCCTTAGAAAATACACTAGGAGTACACTGCACACACACCTCCCTCAGTGCTGGCTGTGTGTCGACTACATAGGAGTCTGTGTGTGGGGGGGTATGGAACACAAAGTGACATTAGAGCCAATTACATAATGCCAGAGATCTGCCACGCCCCCTCCTATGTCCCTCTCTCCATGGCAGGCAGAGAAAAAAAGAACAAATATCTATTGATAGCTCAAGATGGAGGTTACGAGGAAACCATATTTGCCCTCACCCCCTCCCCTCCGCCAAGCCTTTGTCTTCTGTGCCACATGGTCCATCTCTCCACCTCGGTGCGTAATTCACAGCATGCACACTTGGTACTGAACTCACACTGTGCTATCAGGTGTGTTGACCAATACTGACACTGTCTACAGCACATCATTTGTGCAGAGATTGTAAATAATTTACCATTTCTGGGACTGGAGCATACCATCCTACATAAAGTCTATATGCTACTTTACAAATGACACGAACCAGGCCAGAAAAAAGCCTGTCTAAAACGGGTACCCTATTGGAGGGAGATAGATCACACTAATCACACGACCTCCACATTGACGAAACCTCAGAACATGGTCAAACACCGAAATTATACAAACTGCAGATAGAACACCTCTGTTCAAATGGGCAGTTATGTTTTTATTTTATTTAATCTTTATTTAACTAGGCAAGTCACTTAACAACAAATTCTTATTTACAATGACGGGCCCTACCAAAAGGCCTACTGCTGGGACGGGCTGGGATTAAAAAATATATATAGAGTAATATTAATATATATATAAATATAGGACAAAACACACATTACGACGAGACAACACTACATAAAGAGTGACCTAAGATAACAACATAGCATGGCAGAAACACATGACAACACAGCATGGTAGCAGCACAACATGACAACAACATGATAGCAACACAAAACATGATAAAAACATTATTGGGAACAGACAACAACACAAAGGGCAAGAAGGTAGAGACAACAATACATCACGCAAAGCAGCCACAACTGTCAGTAAGAGTGTCCATGATTGAGTCTTTGAATGAAGAGATTGAGCTAAAACTGTCCAGTTTGAGTGTTCGTTGCAGCTCGTTCCAGTCGCTAGCTGCAGCGAACTGAAAAGAGGAGCATCCCAGGGATGTGTGTGCTTTGGGGACCTTTAACAGAAAAAGTAATCAGCATTTTTCTAGCACGTTATGTTACTAAGACAAGGGGTCTAAAAGTGATCCGTTGAAGGGACCATAACTATACTGAACAAGCACGTAGTCTATAGCTCCAGGTAAGTAAATATATAACTCGGGTAGAGCTGTGTAGAGGGAGGGAGAGACTGTGGGCTACAGGCCTTCCACTGGCAGCCTATATTCACATAGCCACAGCCGCTACTACCATCCCTTGCTGTTGTGGAACACTGTGTACCAAACTGGTCTGATCGCAGCTCTGTCTTGCCAAAATGTACAAAACTGATCCGAGTACAGCCCTTTCTATCAGACAGACCACAATTTAACCCCTTCAGAGCACATTATGGACATAATGTTCCTAGTACACACCCCATTCCTCCTCCTCCTTCCTAGCAGCCAAGTTCCTGTTTTTGCTGTAGAAGCTAGGGAACAATATACCCACAATGTAAAAAATGAACAATGACATTTACTACAGAAATCCTGACAGAGCTAAATGGCACTCCAATTCCAATGGAGGGGAACTTTTGGAGAACAAAATAGAGAAATTATTCAGCACATATAGGAGAGCTAGCCTCGTGTTATATTCTGGAGAAGCTTCCTATATGGTAAATGCTTCCACATGTGGGAGAGAGAGAGATGGGTGAAGTGGATAAAAAAAATGGTCACCTTTCATAGCAAATGCCTAGTTTCAGTCAGCCCAGGAAGGCAGGCACTAGCTAGGTGGGGGACATCATGCAGGGGCACTAGGTGACAACAGGTGCCAGAGAGAAAGTGCACCTCTATAGGGGCCCCATAAGTGGGCACACAAGAGGGGAAGAGCAGGAAAGAGGAAGAGCCAAGAGAGAAAGCTGCCTGGTACAAAATGTTTGGCCTCAGATGCCCCGTCCTCCCCATCCAGGATAAATTACCACAACCACCATCAGAGGGGGGGGGGGCTCTCACCTGTGTCTCTACGGTGACGTCCAGTAGGGGTGTGGAGTCTAGGGGCCTTGGCCCCCTCAGCCAGCTGAATATGAGCCCCATCGTGACGAAACCGCAACCAACTGACTGACCAGAGCCACCAACTGTCAAGCCTTTCTCTACCAGCACCAACGGTTTATGGATTTGGGCAAGTGCAGTGTCTCAGTGCTCCTATGTTTAGAGTACAAGAATGTGCAAATCTTACCAACTAAATAAAACTATCCTGATACCGAGTGTGTATAACACACCCACTATGTGTGTGCGTGAGTCCAAAGTACTTTTATGAAAGTGTGTGTCTGTGTGTGTGTGTAAAGGTGAAATATATATATATATTTTTAATGTGTGTGTGTGTGTGTGTGTGTGTGTGTGTGTGTGTGTGTGTGTGTGTGTGTGTGTGTGTGTGTGTGTGTGTGTGTGTGTGTGTGTGTGTGTGTGTGTGTGTGTGTGTGTGTGTGTGTGTGTGTGTGTGTGTGTGTGTGTGTGTGGCGTTTCTGGCATGTCTACGGTGAGCGCAGCAGCATAGGGCTGAGGAAAAGAGGGCCAGGTGGGCGGGGATCCAAGGGCTGAACACCGGCTGGGCCCTCAGAGCCTACAAGGGGAGTGAGGGGCTGGTACTTTACTGTGGAGCTCTATCGGCTGACCGTGAGTCCAACATCATATATAACCACCCCCTTATCCCTCGCTACACACTCACATACATGTGAGAGCACATGTCAGCACACACGTCATAGCTACAGCATCGGAGGAACTTTGGAAAATATTGCAACTGAACTAACGCCAGTCATGTGTAGGAGAAAGTGTTAGCTGACCTGGCTCATTAGAAAACCTTAAAACAGCTTTAGAGTAATCTCATGTTATTAAGTTACCATAAATTTTCTGGAAAACACAAGTGAAATCAGTTTTAGAACAGACAAATCCATCCAAGACAAATTACAGTAGACAAGGTTAATGTATAGTGACTGCAACAGGGGCCCTGCCCACACTCCTGGACATGTACAGCCTCTGTTAAATAGAACATACTGTTCTCCTACTGCCCCCCCCCCCCCATCTAATTTCCACACCACGCTGAATCTACTTCATCTCATCTCCATGGAAAGCAACCAAGGCAACCATTTTGCACAGCAAAGCAACCAGGGAACCATTTTGCACAGCAAAGCAACCAGGGATCCATTTTGCACAGCAAAGCTACCAGGGAACCATTTTGCACAGCAAAGATAGAACTTTACTCAAGTGTTGGGTGCTGGTTTAATGTTAAGTACAGAAACTATGTCACTTGTGAAAAGAAATGTAAAAAAATCTGTCCATGCCCAACATGTCCGAAACCACCTGAACCCATATCTTCCCCATTCCCAAACAAATTCAAAATGGAAGAGCGGGTCCTTACCTCAGTTACTGGCTCAGTTTCTGGAATTATGCTTTCTTCAACTTCCTGCCCTGCTGCAGTTTCTTCTGTAGGGGGCTCAACAGAAGCTTCTGCTTCTACGACTGGGGCCTCGACTGGGACTTCTTCTGGGGCCTCGACTGGGACTTCTTCTGGGGCCTCGACTGGGACTTCTTCTGGGGCCTCGACTGGGACTTCTTCTGGGGCCTCGACTGGGACTTCTTCTGGGGCCTCGACTGGGACTTCTTCTGGGGCCTCGACTGGGACTTCTTCTGGGGCCTCGACTGGGACTTCTTCTGGGGTCTCGACTGGGACTTCTTCTGGGGTCTCGACTGGGACTTCTTCTGGGGCCTCGACTGGGACTTCTTCTGGGGCCTCGACTGGGACTTCTTCTGGGGCCTCGACTGGGACTTCTTCTGGGGCCTCGACTGGGACTTCTTCTGGTGCCTCGACTGGGACTTCTTCCGGAACTTCTTCTGGGGTCTCGACTTCAACCTCCACTGGAGCTTCGACTGGGGTCTCAACTTCAATCTCAGCTGCTACCACTTCAGGCTCTACCACCGTCACCACAGCCTCAGGTACTTTGACTGGGGCCGGTGGCTGTACGAATGGGACCTTTACTACTATAGTGGGGGGAATAAGGGGGTGACAATTGGATATTTCAGGGGGCTTTATGACTGGTACCTTTACTACTGGAGGAGGTGAGAGAAGGGGGGGACAATTTAATATTTCAAGGGGGGGTGCCACGGCAGCCACTCCTGGGGTTCCTTTGCCTGCGCCAGTAGAATGCTGCTCCTCAAGGACTCTCCTCTGGGCCTGCTGCTCAACACAAAGACAGAGAGAGAAGTGTGTCTGATGAACTTTACTATGAATCCCTCTACTTTGATTAAACAGTGAGAGATTGAGAAAAAAATATGAGGAGAGGTTGCTGAAGGTAATCCAGCCAGAGGGCTGTTTGTTATTGAATTACTTGTCTAGTTTGGAGTTAAGGGGAGAGGGTCTATTCTAGTCGATGAAATACCAGGAATACCAAACTAGTACCAACATGTTTTCCCAGAGAGGACAGAGGACTTAACCTTTGGGCTATGGTGCCAATCAATGCGGCGGAGAGGGTGGGGGGGGGCAAAACGGGTTAGATAATGGTGCTAAATTGTCTGACTCCGAGTGATTCTGACACGTCAAGTCAGGCGGGACCGAAACCTGCGAGTCAGCAGGGCTAGGGATGGGGCCCCGCAGGGCAGACTGAACTAATCACATCAATCTTATTATAATCATGTTATAATCACACCCTATGCCTCGTTAGCTGCGAGAGAGGCCCGGCCAGCCAGCAGAGTTTACAGAGACGCCAAGCGCATAAACTCAGTGAGTGTACATAAAAAAACAGCTCTGCCTTTTGGTCTGTCAGTCAAAACAACACCTCCCGCCCCTTCACACTGGTACGATTTAGGGTTGAGCCAATCAATAGGAGTAGTCTTAAAACCATTTACCAGACATCGTCATCCTTTGGAAAGAAACTAGAGAGACTTGTTTGAAGGGGCAGGGGAGCACATGTAAAAAGCACAAGTTAAGAAAAGCACTGAAGCAGAACTGATTGCATTGCAATCAGCAAGAGAGTCCCCTGCTGTCTTGTTTTTGTTTAAAAAGATCTTTATTGAAGTTTCACATTTTAATTTTACTATCAAATCATTCACATAAATACACATCAACAACAATACATTTAATTACATAACATGATACAAATACATAATTACATAACATGATACAGATTACAGTGTGCATGGAAGTTATATATATGTGCACCTCCATAGATATCTTGGGCATGCAAAGGTGATAAGGATTTGGGATATGTTTTTATCTGGGCTTCTGTGACAGGTTTCAAAGATTGTACAGGCCCATGGCATGCATCAAATCCATTACCAAATACAGCCTTGGTTTGAGTTAGGGGGGGTGGGGGTGCTTATGAGAACTCCAATCTCACCATACTGAGAAGTATTTGCAAGGAATCTTAAGTGTAGTGCATGTACAATATTAACTGACTTACAGCAGACCTATGATAGAGCCTTGGATAACATCTAAATAATTGGTAGAATATACATTATTATATAATTGGTAGAATATACATTATACATTGTAATTAATTGATGTTAATAGAAGAATAGACATTGCTAGATGGTAACATTGGAGAAATGTGTCCCTTTGTTGCATAAGGTGATCTTGGAATAAATGGAGAGGCACATGTTCTAAGATGGAAAACACATTTAACTTCTCTGGCCCTCCCTTCAACACCCCCCCCCCCCCCCCCACCCCCCACCCCTTTATGAAGGAAAGGCTCTGCCGCCCTCCACCCAAGCACCAGGTCCAGAGTGTGCAAAGCATCTTGCAAGATATGTGCTTGTGTAAAATAGTAAATTATTGCCATTCCACCTTTGAATATACAATTAAGATGTTTTACTAATAGTTAAATGCTATAACTCCGCTCACGACAATTCAATGAATAGCTGACAGTTTATGCCCAATGACGAACCAAGCAATTGCAACCACAAACTTTGAGCGCAACCACTGCATATGAGCGCAATTTGCGCCGATGTTGCGTGCTTATGATAAACCGTTCATTCAATTGACAAAATCTACTAACCAGCATGACCACGTCACTGATTGTTTATAACAATTTATAGATAACCTACTTGGCCGAGAAGCATACCCAGCGAGATCAAACTTTATGCACGGCCCTTATCAAACATTGCCAACAGCGCGCTGTGTTACCGCGCCGCATAGAGGGGAATGGAAAGCCAGCAAAGAGAGGAACGGCGAGCCACATCCAATGGATTGGAAGGGATGGATTGGAAATGATGTTAGGCATGTATGACGGACATATTGGCAGTGGTTTCTTCACATGCATCCACTCGGCTTAAAAATGCATGACTGAAGTCATTTAGGTTTGAAAAACAATTTAGTTAGCGTACAAGGAGGTTTGTTCATCCATGGTACCGATCCTTCATCCATTCCATACACACACACAAAGTAATCGAAGTGCATTGAACATTTCATCCATTGAAATTGCATATTTTTAATGGATGAAATGTTCAATGGCCTTCAATTACCTGAGTGGATGAAAACCCACCCATACGTAGAATGTATGCACACATGACTGTAAGTCGCTTTGGATAAAAGCGTCTGCTAAATGGCATATATATTATATTATATATATATAAAACATGGAGCGCAAATTAATTCCAAACATCGCAGGTGATCAAAGCCTAATTCAGTGGTTCCCAACCTATTTCGATTACTGTACCACCAACTGAAGTTTGCCCAGAGTACCCATGAAGTACTCCTCATGTGCATTTTAACAGTTGGCCTAAAGTCTCATGAGTCTTCTCAATTACCCCCCCCCCCCTTGATAGGCCAAGTACCCCCAGGTCCTAGTACCCCTATTTGGGAACCACTGGCCTCATTAGCTACAACACTGAGAAAATGAACGAGCCCAGGTGGTCCGCACTTACCACCCTTCGCATGCGGCGCTTGTTCTTCTTCCTCTTGCTGGGCATGTTCGGGTTTTGAGTTCACGCAAGAAAGAACTATAAACTTTGATTTCTGTCCTCCCCGGGGATGGAGGAGAATAAAAAATGTGCCGAAAAACAGGAGAATTGACCCGGTTTGATAACCAGATGTTACTGATGGACGGAACAATGTGGATGTTTTTAAAGCCCTTGTTGTTGTTTTTTTCATCTCTGCCTGGACCTATCGGGGAGGGAGATTGTGGAGGGGGCGTTGACGATAGAGGGGTGTGTGTGCCCCTTGGTTGATGAGCATCGAGTGGGCTTGCCTTGCCCACAAACTGGCGTTGTTTTCTGAAGTTATGCAACTCCATCGTTTTGGACGGGTTCAGAAAACGTACCCAGCCCCCTTTTCGAGTTCGAATTGATTGATTCTGTTTGAATTTTGAAATTGTGACCAAATGTTGTCTCACTCACGGTTGGCTTAGTCTTCCTCACGTTGTGTCCTATTTATGCGTCTCTGTTTAGAAAATGTGTAAACTACAGCTCATGACAGGATTTTAGCTCCGGAGAAATAGAGTAGGCATATCTTGTGAAGTGTGTTTGTCTCCGAGTTCAGTAATGAAAATCGATTGCAATAATCTGAGCAGCATCATAGATGAGCATGCGTGCGTTATGTTCTCCGTGCTCCACCTCCGCGCGCTTCAAGTAACCCAGCGCGCTAGAGTGGTTTCGTGGCTGTAGCACATTTAGAGTTCGATTCATACCCAATAATCTAAAACAATTCAGGAATTTAAAACAAATAACACTTTGTTTGTCATAGACGGACAATATTAATATGAGATGAAAGGCGAGTTCCTAATGAGTTCAGAAAGCAAAACTAGAGCTATATGTGAGGTTCACAACGATGGGGGCAGACGTTTTGATCAAGGGAGACCTTTAGAAAATATGCACATTTACTCTAAATATACAAATACGTAATTTACAGTTAAGGAAGGTGAAATCTTATAGTTAGTCGTTTTATAAATAGATATTTAGAAAAAAATATATAAGTGATTTCAAGTCTTATTCAGTTTTGTTGAATAGGAAATACATATAAAATATTTCACATTTTTATCATATTTGTACTGTGTACCTGAGCTTGTTTCCTCAAAAGTGACTGCACCTCAGTCATTTATTTTTCTCAATGACCAGAAATATCAGATTTGAACATTTCTTGGAGTATGCAACATTACTAGTTATTGTTTATGATAAATAATTACTTTATGTAGATTTGTTTTTTTACATTTAGTTACATTCAAGAGGTTAAGAGTGCATGGTGGGTGGAGGAATTGACCAACAAATCTATGGGATATAACAGCCTAAAGCCTAATTTTGTCTGTCAAACAGGTAGGCCTACCTCTTATTTCTTAAATAGGCACCAACACAAAGTCCTCTTGTTAGTAAAGTCGAAATTAAAATGAAGACAGTTTAAATTAATTATGCCCACTCAAATGTACTTACTTTCAGCACCATGACTTGTCCATTTCTGAGTGATCTGCTTCAAGTTTCAGTACCACAATGCAAGTTACTTGAATCTGGCTTATTGTGAGGTCAATTACTCTGATAAATACATAATGGGCAAGAACCATATTGTTTTGAATCAAATTAATTATAGTAGTAACAAGCTACTGGTCCTCCTCATCTTAGCGCTCTCCTTCTCAAAGTGAACAGAACATAGGCTATAGGTTAGTCCATGTGTAAGATCAAAAATTATTTTCCGAAGAAGCGTTTGCCTCTCCTCCTGAACTGCCACTATAGGTTTACACAGCACAGCATTGGTTAGGCAGCAGCACACAAAAACGTTTTTGATCAGCAAGAGCGGAGCAGGCCGGGGCCCAGGGTTGGAATATGCATTGCAGTGTGTAATGCAGTGTAGTTTTATTTACATCATCCCAGCAGATCTCAGAAATATAATATAATATTAAATATATATATTTTTTAAATAGTGTAGCTATTCCCTCCGCAAGGCAATCAAACAAGCTAAGCGTCAGTATAGAGACAAAGTAGAGTCGCAATTCAACGGCTCAGACACGAGGGGTATGCGGCAGGGTCTACAGTCAATCACGGACTACAAAAGGAAAACCAGCCCAGTCGAGGACCAGAATGTCTTGCTCCCAGACAAACTAAACAACTTCTTTACTCGCTTTGAGGACAACACTGTGCCACTGACACGGCCCACTACCAAAACCTGCGGGCTCTCCTTCACTGCAGCCAAGGTGACTAAAACATTTAAATGTGTTAAACCTCGCAAGGCTGCCAGTCCAGACGGTCTCCCCAGCCGCGTCCTCAGAGCATGCGCAGACCAACTGGCTGATGTGTTTACGGACATATTCAATCAATCCCTATCCTAGTCTGCTGTTCCCACATGCTTCAAGAGGGCCACCATTGTTCCTGTTCCCAAGAACGCAAAGGTAACTGAGCTAAATGACTATTGCCCCATAGCACTCACTTCCGTCATCATCAAGTGCTTTGAGAGACTAGTCAAGGACCATATCACCTCCACCCTACCTGACACCCTAGACCCACTCCAATTTGCTTACCGCCCCAATAGGTCCACAGATGACGCAATCGCAACCACACTGCACACTGGCCTAACCCATGTGGACAAGAGGAATACCTATGTAAGAATGCTGTTCTACAGCTCAGCATTTAACACAGACTTCCTGACGGGCCGCCCCCTGGTGGTGAGGGTAGGTAACATCTCCACCCTGCTGATCCTCAACACTGGGGCCCCACAAGTTCCTCTGCTGTTGTTCTGGGATTGATTTGCACTTTTCACACCAAAGTATGTTCATCTCTAGGAGACAGAATGTGTCTCCTTCCTGAGCGCTATGACGGCTGCGTGGTCTAATGGTTTATACTTGCGTACTATTGTTTGTACAGATGAACGTGGTACCTTCAGGCATTTGGAAATTGCTCCGAAGGATGAACCAGACTTGTGGAGGTCTTGGCTGATTTCTTTTGATTTTCCCATGATGTCAAGCAAAGAGGCACTGAGTTTGAAGGTAGGCCTTGAAATACATCCACAGGTACACCTTCAATTGACTCAAATTATGTCAATTAGCCTATCAGAAGCTTCTAAAGCCATGACATAATTTTCTGGAATTTTCCAAGCTGTTTAAAGGCACAGTCAATTTAGTGTATGTAAACTTCTGACCCACTGGAATTGTGATACAGTGAATTATAAAGTGAAATAATCTGTCTGTAAACAATTGTTGGATAAATTACTTGTGTCATGCACAAAGTAGATGTCCTAACCAACTTGCCAAAACCATAGTTTGTTAACAAGAAATTTGTGGAGTGGTTGAAAAACAAGTTTTAATGACTCCAACCTAAGTGTATGTAAACTTACGACTTCAACTGTAGGTCCTGGATGGCAGGAAGCTTGGCCCCAGTGATGTACTGGGCCATATCCACTGCACTCTGTTGCGCCTCAGTTGCCATACCAACCGGTGATGCAACCAATCAGGATGCTCTCAATGGTGCAGCTGTGTAACTTTTTGAAGACCTGGGGACCTTTGTCAAATCTTTTCAGTCTCGCAAGGGGAAAGGTGTTGTCGTGCCCTCTTCACAACTGTCTCGGTGTGTTTGATCTGTGGATCTGTTGGGGCGGTTTGCGAATTGGAGTGGGTCTGGGTTGATGGTCTGGAGTGTCAGGGATGATGGTGTTGATATGAGCCTTGACCAGCCTTTTAAAGCATTTCATGGCTACATATGTGAGTGTTACCGAGCGATAGTCATCTAGACAGGTTACCTTGGCATTCTTGTGCACAGGTACTATGCGGGTCTGCTTGAAACATGTAGGTATTACAGACTGGGTAAGGGAGAGGTTGAAAATGTCAGTGAAGACACTTGCCAGCTGGTCAGCGCATGCTCCGAGTACGCGTCTTTGTAATCCGTCTCTGTAATCAGCCCTTTAGCTCAGTGCGGATGTTGCCTGTAATCCATGACTTCTGGTTGGGATATGTACGTACGGTCACTGTGGGGACGAAGTCGTCGATGCACTTGTTAAGGAATCCGGTGACTTATGTGGTAAATTCCTCAATACCATCGGATTAATCGTGTTGGAACATATTCCAGTCTTTGCTAGCGAAACAATCCTGAAGCTTAGCATCTGCTTCATTGGACCTCTTCCGTTTTAAGCGCATCATCGTTACTTCCTGTTTGAGTTTTTGCTTGTAAGCAGGAATCAGGAGGATAGAGTATTGGTCAGATTTGCCTAATGGAGGGCAAGGGTAAGCTTTGTATGCGTCTCTATGTGTGAAGTAAAGGTGATATAGAGTTTTTTCACCTCTAGTCGCACAGGTGACATGCTGGTAGACATTAGGTAAACCGGATTTCAGTTGTCCTGCATTAAAATTACTGGCCACTAGGACTGCCGCCTCTGGATGAGAATTTTCTTCTTTGCTTATGAGGGAACTCCATCAAGACTGTTGGAAAAGTATTCCAGGTGAAGCTGGTTGAGAGAATGCCAAGAGTGTGCAAAGCTGTCATCAAGGCAAAGGGTGTCTACTTTGAAAAATCTCAAATATATAGAGATTTTTTAAACAATGTGTTGGTTACTACATGATTCCATATGTGTTATTTCATAGTTTTGATTTCTTCACTATTATTCTACAATGTAGAAAATAAAGATAAACCCTTGAATGAGTAGGTGTGTCCAAACTTTTGACTGGTACTGTATATTTTCCATGTCCTTGTTCAGCCAAGCCTCTGAGAAACATAGGATATTGCAGTTCTTTAGAATGTGTTGATAGGATAGTCTCAAGCGGAGCTCATCAAATTTATTTTCCAGTGATTGCACGATCACCAATAGAACAGAGTGTAGGGGCTGTTTATCTACTCTCCGACTAGTCTCTTCGGGTATCCTGCACGCCGGGCTCTATAGCGCCTCCTTCTCTGAGTGTCAGGGATTTGGGCCTGGTCCGGGTTAATCAATATGTCCTTTGCCTCTGAGTCATTGAAGTAGAAGTCCTCATCCAAATCAATGTTAGTGATATCTGTTAAGATCAGTAAAAAAAATACACAACATAGCACAATTGGTCAAGAGCCCGTAAAACAGCTGCTATTCCCTCCAGCACCATTTTTGTGAATTTGTGGTGTTATGTTCAATAGTTTATCTGTGTAATATGGTAGTTATGAGGTTGTGGTAATAACGTGTTGGAATTGTTTGACACTCAATGCATGGGCAGGAAAATATTCACACTTTCATGATTGAAATCACAAACAGGGGTGAAGTATGTGGTGTACATGGCTGTGTGTGCACAAACAAACCTATACATATCAGTGGAGGCTGGTGGGAGGAGCAATAGGAAGACGGGCTCATTGTAATGGCTGGACTGGAATAGGTGGAATGAAGTGAAACGTGGTTTCTATGTGTTTGATGCCATTCCATTTATGATATTCCAGCCATTAAAATGAGACCAACCTCCTGTAGTTCCTCCCACCAGCCTCCACTGATACAGTAAGTATGTACATGTGTACCACAGGAGGTTGGTGGCACCTTAAATTGGGGAGAATGGGCTTGTGTTAATGACTGGAGTAGAATAAGTGGTATGGTATCAAATACATCAAACACATGGTTTCCAGGTATTTGATGCCATTCCATTATTATGAGCCATTCTCCCCTCAGCAGCCTACTGAGATGTGTACATACAGGACTAACCTAAATACATATGTACACATATCTAAAACTCGCTCAGTCATATTTGTACTGTGAATGCATGCACACACAAAGATCCATATCCGGTACATGCAAAAGGACAATTTTAGACCCACATGCAGCAGCATGCATTCTCCCTAAGCCACACTTTAAGGAAGTAGATTCACACGTGTGCAGCTGCACACAGAATGCCAACGTGGTTATCATGTTCTCCATTAACCATGTTATATCCCACAGTCTGTACTCTATCCCAATGTGGGAACAGACTGTTTAAAGCCTCAACCGCCTATAGGCCCAGCAGAGAGAACAAGAGAGAGAGAGAGAGAACGAGAGAGAGAACGAGAGAGAGAGAGAAAAAAAATAGATCAAATGAGTAATTGTGAGAGTGTGTCTCTGCACTAAGGGACATAGCAATTGAGGAATACATCCTGGGTTGGTGTCAGGGTGGTGGACTTCTGACCCATTAGGGACCTGGGGTGAGATATCAATCTCTACTATTATGTTTTCCTCTCTCTCCCACACACAATCCCTCATACAAGCACATATTTAGTCACACATAGGCATACACAAAATATGCACAATATACTTTACATACACATTTTCCCAACCAAAAGAAAAACCTTGGCTGCCCAAACTTGATCTCCCACACTCTGCCATTGCCCCTATATAGTATCTCCTATAGCTATATTCCCCCACCCCCTAGTCTCCATGCACGTGAGCAGACTCCAATGGGCTGTCAACCAGCCAGTGTGGGATTACATAACAAGTGGAAAAACTGGAAAGTGAAAAGCACTTACACTGCATTCGAGTGACTTCCTCCGCCCCTCGACATTTTCACACACAACAGACTCTGGTTCAAATTGTGCATATGCTTGAGCCTGCCTGGAGTGCCAGGTGGACAGGGGTTCTATTCATCCACTAAGCATGACAGGCTCAATCAGGCACAACTAGTGCTACGTTTCAAATACTGTTTGAACCCTCAACCCAGGTCTGGCATGGGGAATTCCATGGTAACAGTGATGCTGAAACTCAGATTTTTCACTTTAAAATGTACAGTATAGAGACCCGAAGTGGATGTGTCATAATACCCATTAAACCTAGCGGTCAAACAGGGAAATGGTTCCAATTGTTTTTCCACCATTCATTTTTCCCATATGGGATTTTAGAAACACTTAAAATAAGGGCTGCGTTTTGTGTAGGCTTACCCTGTTGTTGCATTTTGACAACTATGTAAATCTCTCTCGGACAAGGTGACTTTTATGAATATAATGAATCAATGAATCAATGCCTGAAAGCCAATCAGCTCTTTGTTTATTATTTTCTTTGTAAAAATAGATTTTTTCCTCGTGCGTGTGTTAGTGGTTAGGTTTAGGGGTTAGGAGTTAGGTTTAGGGATTAGGTTAGGGTAAGGATTAGGTTCGGTGTTAAGGAATATAGGATTTTGAATGGAAATAAATTTGAGGTCCCCACGAGGATATAAGAACAAAAACGTGTGTGTGCGCACGCATCTCAGTCTACATATCTCAACAGTTGCTCCACATAGCAGTAAAACGGGTATGCCAGGTTGTAGCAGAGAGGAACAGAAGAAGTACTAATTATTATCTAAAGGTACTAGCACAGTCTTCAGGAGAGCAGAAATTCACCACAAATAACCATTTCTACAAAGCACTCTACTACAGGTGACTATCAAGGCATAACTTGTTAGATATAACCCACTGAGCACAAGATGTTGAAAGGACGTATTTTCCAAAATATGTATTTTCAACGTCTTGTGCTCAGTGGATAATGTCTAACAAGTTGTCTTCAACTCATCAGCCTTCAATGTAGTACACAAATAACATTCTCAAACACACATTAAAATAATGGGCATAATAGAAGAATAGAAGAATCTAGGAATAGAATAGAAGAATCTAGGAGATGTTTCCTGTGACAAGCTGTGGTCTTTGGTCACCAAATATAGCGTGCGCTCTGGCTAGTCTGTCAGGAATGTCAATGTCTGGTTCCAGTTTTACTGGCCAAAACTACCTATAGGGCCACCATAAGTGGCTCGTGGCAGGTTAATTGGGGAGGACGAGCTCATAGTAATGTCTGAAACTAAATAAATGGAATGGTATCAAACACATCAAACACCTGGTTACCATGTGTTTAATACCATTCCATTCACTCCATTCCATAATTTGTTATTAGCCGTCCTCACCTCACTAGTCTCCTGTGAATTCTACATATGCCATGGACAGTCTAAAAGACTGTGACATTTTTTATTTTATTTTTATTTCACCTTTATTTAACCAGGTAGGCTAGTTGAGAACAAGTTCTCATTTGCAACTGCGACCTGGCCAAGATAAAGCATAGCAGTGTGAACAGACAACACAGAGTTACACATGGAATAAACAATTTACAAGTCAATAACACAGTAGAAAAAAAGGGGGAATCTATATACAATGTGTGCAAAAGGCATGAGGAGGTAGGCGAATAATTACAATATTGCAGATTGACACTGCAGTGATACATGATCAGATGATCATGTACAGGTAGAGATATTGATGTGCAAAAGAGCAGAAAAGTAAATAAATAAAAACTGTGGGGATGAGGTAGGTGAAAATGGGTGGGGTATTTACCAGTAGATTATGTACAGCTGCAGCGATCGGTTAGCTGCTCAGCTAGCTGATGTTTGAAGTTGGTGAGGGAGATAAAAGTCTCCAACTTCAGCGATTTTTGCAATTCATTTCAGTCACAGGCAGCAGAGTACTGGAACGAAAGGCGGCCAAATGAGGTGTTGGCTTTAGGGATGATCAGTGAGATACACCTGCTGGAGCGCGTGCTACGGATGGGTGTTGCCATCGTGACCAGTGAACTGAGATAAGGCGGAGCTTTACCTAGCATGGCCTTGTAGATGACCTGGAGCCAGTGGGTCTGGCGACGAATATGTAGCGAGGGCCAGCCGACTAGAGCATACAAATCGCAGTGGTGGGTGGTACAAGGTGCTTTAGTGACAAAACGGATGGCACTGTGATAAACTGCATCCAGTTTGCTGAGTAGAGTGTTGGAAGCAATTTTGTAGATGACATTGCCGAAGTCGAGGATTGGTAGGATAGTCAGTTTTACTAGGGTAAGCTTGGCTGCATGAGTGAAGGAGGCTTTGTTGCGGAATAGAAAGCCGACTTTATTTGATTTTCGATTGGAGATGTTTGATATGGGTCTGGAAGGAGAGTTTGCAGTCTAGCCAGACACCTAGGTACTTATAGGTGTCCACATATTCAAGGTCGGAACCATCCAGTGTGGTGATGCTAGTCGGGCATGCGGGTGAAGGCAGCGATCGGTTGAAATGCATGCATTTGGTCTTACTAGCGTTTAAGAGCAGTTGGAGGCCACGGACCGAGTGTTGTATGGCATTGAAGCTCGTTTGGAGGTTAGATAGCACAGTGTCCTGATTACCAGGAGTAACAAGATCGAGGAACACAATGGGGAGCTGACTGCTCAGTAGGACACAGGATGGGTACAGTAAACAGGAGAGGGGGCAGATATGGTGTGTTAGAAGTGCTGTTTAGTATGAAAATACAAGGAGTGAGAAGATCCTGTGCCATATGTGTGTGATGTGGTTAGTTAGCATGTCTTCTCTATATTCCTGTCCTGACCCGAACCTCTGCTCATATCATCAATACAATCACCGACATACCTGACTCTCTTCACCTCCCTTTCCCTGCCAGGCTACAACCCACTCATCATGAACCTACCACACCAGTGATAATAATCAGAGGTGTCACAGGGGAACGTGCCCCCAACGATTTGTCCTGTAAAAATAAAAACAGATTAATTTATACATTTTTGTTGTTTCTCTGTAATACTACTTGCCAGCTAGCAATTTTATGAAGTTTGCTTTAGCTAGCCCAGATAGTTTCCCAATCTCCCAACCTCATAACTAGCTACAAAGAAGCCTTTTCAGGTTATCAACCAAGTTAGAGTAGCTAGCTTGTCTAACTATCTTAGCTAGCATGTGTGCTGGCAATGTTGGTATACATTAGAAAAGCAAGCAACTACTAAATGTACTGAATAAGACTCACATTCCTTTCCATCTTTTACACAGATTTTAGCAGAGATTCAAAAAATAGTATTTAGCAACATTTAAAAAAAATAACCACCAGTCAGAAGGATGCAGACAGCTCAAGAAGTATGCTTAGATATGCAGAAAAGACAGACTTTTTTAAACATAAGGAATATGGTTCTAGATTGCAGGAAAACGCTGTTTCGGGTGTTTGAAAGCACAATTCTCCCCCCAAAAAACAGCCATCCTTGTGGATTTTTTTTGCCCCTTCAGTTTTTTGGGGTGCATGACACCCCTGATAAAAATGCAGCAGTACATCTGTTGGCCTGTCACTCAATCCCCCCCTAAAGGGATCAGCAAATGCTGTGACCAGTCACCAGTCAACAGTAAGCATGAAGACACACATTCACATGTGCTCTCTCTTCCCTCCCTCACCACTTTTTCTGTCTGTCCTTCATTCCTCTTTTTAAGTCAGTCCCCCAGGCATGTTGCTGGAGCTTATTTCCGCCATGCCAAAGTCCCAGATGTGGTGGTCAGATCAACATACCGTAAGCAAGCTGCAGCAGTTTAGTCCCAGGGGCTAGGATTGGGGATGGAGGTGGTGTGAGAGAGCGAGGTGGTAGATGGTGAAAGGAAACAGGAGTTTTTCATTGGAGTGCTTTTGGCCTCAATAGCCTGCCTCCTTGATCTGTGTGCAAATGTGTGCAAACTGCATAAGGAAGACCTTGAAAAGCCTAACTTGGCAAACTTGTTTAATTAAAATGGTGAATAGCATCATTAGGTATAATGTGAGCTTTCTGTGTTCTATCAACATGAACCTAGAATGCACACTGAGTTCCTTAATCTCTTGGTCAACTTTAAAGTCAAACTATTATGCTTAGCCTATTATTTTCTCAGTTGGACTGTAGGGGTGGCAGGTAGCCTAGCGTTTAAGAGCATTGGGCCAGTAACCAGGTTACTGTTTCGAATCCCTGAGCAGTTCTGCCATTGAGCATGGCAGTTAAACCCTCAACAATTACACCCTGGAAGCTGTGGATGTTGATTAAGGCTAGAACCCACCCCCATACTGAAAATGTAATCTTAAATAAATTATTTACAACCAGATTTAGACAAATACAATGGACATCTGTTGCCCTAAGTGTTGTGCAAAGTTGGTATAATATTATCCAAAATTATTCACAGCTGTAATGGATGCCAAAGGTGATTTCACCAATGCTGAGGTGGGAAGACACACGCAATCAAGAAATTATATATATTTTTCTTTCACTGTGAAAATGTGGATAAGGTTGTGTAGATCTGTAGAATAATAAATAAATAAAATAATGTAGCAAAATGTGAGGATTGTACACTGAGTAGAAATACACAAATTGAGAAGGCTACAGTACGACAGAGTACTGTACTAATTTCAACAGTAAGATCGCTCCCTGGTGCATTGCTTGTGTCATGACACCTAATTCACCATCTAAACTTCACTTACTCACTCATAAAGAAAACTGCATGACAAAAGTAATACATTTCTTCAAAACTTAACTTCCTCTAAATCCTTTCTCGGTAACCTCTATTTAGTACTACTGGCCTCTAGTCCCTCGTCACACACCAGTTGCTATCACACATTCAGCCTCTGTCTAAAAGACGAGCACAGGAGAGATGTGTGAACTATATTCTGGGCAATTCTATGACATTTGCTGCCCTTCCTGAGCAAGTGAGATATACTGAGGTGTTCCCCTCAAAGAACTGAAAAACATAAAATCCTTGTATGAAGAGGAAAATAGCCTCTGTCATATCGTTTTACATGATGGTGAGCCCGCCATGTAGACAATATGGTACCTTATCTTGTCATCTTTTGAATTGTGTGTTGTATTATCAGTCCAATGATAAGTATTATAGACATCGTTTTAGAGTTTAATACACTACAGTAGAAGTTAGGGTTGGACTGGACACTCCTAAGGTTCTCTCATGTTGGTTTGTAAGGGGTCAGGGAAAGGAAGAGGTGGAAAGAGGCAGCCACACTGCAATACATGACTCTGACAACAATGATACATGAAGAGTGCCTGTGTCGTGATGCCATTTTTCTGGAAGGAAACAGCTGTGGCCGCAGGCCCTGTTTCATCAGTTAATAAAATACCCTCTTGCTTGCTAGAGACACTAAATCATCAGATTATTTGCTTGCTAGAGACACTAAATCATCAGATTATCTGCGTGTGAAAAGCACACCTATTCAATTTGAATGGACAACATACCATGTACAGTGGGGCAAAAAAGTATTTAGTCAGCCACCAATTGTGCAAGTTCTCCCACTTAAAAAGATGAGAGGCCTGTAATTTTCATCTTAGGTAAACTTAAAATATGACAGACAAAATTCGAAAGAAAATCCAGAAAATCACATTGTAGGATTTTTTATGAATTTATTTGCAAATTATGGTGGAAAATAAGTATTTGGTCACCTACAAACAAGCAAGATTTCTGGCTCTCACAGACCTGTAACTTCTTCTTTAAGAGGCTCCTCTGTCCTCCACTCGTTACCTGTACAAATGTCACCTGTTTGAACTTGTTATCAGTATAAAAGACACCTGTCCACAACCTCAAACAGTCACACTCCAAACTCCACTATGGCCAAGACCAAAGAGCTGTCAAAGGACACCAGAAACAAAATTGTAGACCTGCACCAGGCTGGGAAGACTGAATCTGCAATAGGTAAGCAGCTTGGTTTGAAGAAATCAACTGTGGGAGCAATTATTAGGAAATGGAAGACATACAAGACCCTGATAATCTCCCTCGATCTGGGGCTCCATGCAAGATCTCACCCTGTGGGGTCAAAATGATCACAAGAACGGTGAGCAAAAATCCCAGAACCACACGGGGGTACCTAGTGAATGACCTGCAGAGAGCTGGGACCAAAGTAACAAAGCCTACCATCAGTAACACACTACGCTGCCAGGGACTAAAATCCTGCAGTGCCAGACGTGTCCTCCTGCTTAAGCCAGTACATGTCCAGGCCCGTCTGAAGTTTGCTAGAGAGCATTTGGATGACCCAGAAGAAGATTGGGAGAATGTCATATGGTCAGATGAAACCAAAATATAACTTTTTGGTAAAAACTCAACTCGTCGTGTTTGGAGGACAAAGAGTTGCATCCAGAGAACACCATACCTATTGTGAAGCATGGGGTGGAAACATCATGCTTTGGGGCTGTTTTTCTGCAAAGGGACCAGGACAACTGATCCGTGTAAAGGAAAGAATGAATGGGGCCATGTATCGTGAGATTTTGAGTGAAAACCTCCTTCCACCAGCAAGGGCATTGAAGATGAAACGTGGCTGGGTCTTTCAGCATGACAATGATCCCAAACACACCGCCCTGGCAACGAAGGAGTGGCTTCGTAAGAGGCATTTCAAGGTCCTGGAGAGGCCTAGCCAGTTTCCAGAACTCAACCCCATAGAAAATCTTTGGAGGGAGTTGAAAGTCCATGTTGCCCAGCAACAGCCCCAAAACATCACTGCTCTAGAGGAGATCTGCATGGAGGAATGGGCCAAAATACCAGCAACAGTGTGTGAAAACCTTGTGAAGACTTACAGACAACGTTTGACCTCTGTCCTTGTCAACAAAGGGTATATAACAAAGTATTGAGATAAACTTTTGGTATTGACCAAATACTTATTTTCCACCATAATTTGCAAATAAATTCATTAAAATTTCTACAATGGATTTTGGATTTTTTTCTCTCTCATTTTGTCTGTTATAGTTGGAAGTGTACCTATGATGAAAATTACAGGCCTCTCTCATCTTTTTAAGTGGGAAAATTTGCACAATTGGTGGCTGACTAAATACTTTTTTGCCCCACTGTATTTGGTTACACGTGTTATTGTGTGTGGGTATTTTTACATTTTACTTTCTGATCCAGAGAGATTTGGGTTAAGTGCCTTGCTCAAGGGCACTGACAGATTTTTCACCTAGTTGGCTCGGGGATTCAAACCAGTGACCTTTCAGTTACTGGCCCAGTGCTCTAAACCACTAAGCTACCTGATACATGTAAAGACAATGCTGGGTCATGGGTGTGTGCAAAATGGATGTTGGGGATAGTTGTGTATTTATTTTCTGGGTGAGAGAGCGACACGTTTTTTTTCATGATGTCGTAGTTTCCTAAGTCAAAGTTTGTACCAACAGATGTAGCCAATTGAATAGCCTATGATTATAGAATATGCATAAATGCATCCTCCAATTGCAACATCTGCCTATGCCCACACATGTTGTCTAAAGAAAATGTTATATTTTTAATATCCTCAAATACCAAGTTAGGCATAGGCTACCTCATTTCAAAATAGGCCATCATCACTGTCAATGGTGAATTATAATTCTTCATATTTTACCAGTGAAACATCCAAACTGCATCTCCGTGCCAATCATTTGATTGTTCTCAATTAGTTTCATGGTAATATGCATTTAGATCTCCTTGAATTACTGTTTCATGAGCAAACTAGAGCAGATGGTGTTTTGTAAGTCGCTCTGGATAAGAGCGTCTGCTAAATGACTTAAATGTAAATGTAATGTATGGCTTTATGACATGGGTTTCCTACTTCTGGTGTGTGAGGAGGCATAAACTGAGAGCATTTCTTTAAACAGCTCACACTAACATTCCAGGTTAACGACGTAGCTACAAGTTAAGGCACAAGAATATATAGGCTCAACTTTAAGTATTGATCTTTGAGGCAATATACGTGATCTGGTCAAAAGTCTCTGTGCAACAACCTTTAACAGATCAGTGAAGGTAGTGCACAACACACAAAAAAACGGGTGTGAGATTCAGTGTTGTAGTCTTAAAACCGCTTTTGATAGTCTCTGTCTTGTCTCGGGATCGGACACCGATCAACTCAGTCTTGACTAAATCTCAAAACAATATGTTCATTGATTTATAATCTGTGATTGCAGACTGCGGATGGCCAGAAGACATTTTGGCAAAATTGGGGTTGGAAAATAACTTTTTCGAATCCCCAAATATTTATTGGTTTGGAATTTGTCTTGGTCTCGACTCTTCCAGTCTTGGTCTAGAATCGTAGTCGAATAAGGTGGTCTAGACTATACCTACAACTACACGTCATCCTTTCGTTGGGTAAGGGCAGATTTAACTGCACAAAAATGAAAATGAATAATGATTGTCGGGATTATTTATGTTTCTTCAAATTGGTTTTATTACCCAGAACAATTAACACTTTCTTCAACAAAGAATAGGCCTAATGCGCATCTCACCACTTGCATTGTGATTTTTTTTCACGTACCCCATAAAATAGAATACAATTTTGTACAACTGATTAAGTGTTTTTTCATACTCAATTCTGTATGGATCTCGTGTACAATTTTGACAGATTGAAATTTGAGCTGACGTGCTTTACGGGAAAATGGGACAATTCTTTCTCACTACAAAGCTTTTCTCATCCCTGTATTGAGATACGATTTCTGAGTCACATTTTGCGCTGGCTCCAAATCAAATCAAATGTATTTATATAGCCCTTCGTACATCAACTGATATCTCAAAGTGCTGTACAGAAACACAGCCTAAAACCCCAAACAGCAAACAATGCAGGTGTAGAAGCACGTGTCCTAATCTAAACAGGAAGCCTGTCCGACCCCAGTGCAGCTGTAAACAAGAGTAAAGTTGGAATCTATTCTGGCTATCGTTTCGCCAACTCTCTCTCAATTTCTGTCATAAATATTTACAATCTGTTGGATTACTCTATTCATAACGCTGCGGCTCTCTAAATAGCAACACGGCTCAGGAATTCGTTACGGCCAGAATTAAAGGGGACAAAGTAGTCGTGTTTCTAAAACCGTCATGCCCATATTGCGTAATGGCAAAATATGTTTTGTCAAAGTATGGATTCAAATCTGGACACTTGGAATTCATCGACATCACTGGACGAGATGATATGAATGAAATCCAGGATTACCTAAATAAAATCACAGGTGAACGAACAGTGAGTGAATGCATTTTTGTTTCGCTTTGTTATCCAGCCATTTCTAGACTTTTACTAGTCTGTTTTTTTAACTCTTGTACCAACCGACAGTCCCCCCCATACTTTAATTTTAGTCTTGCTACTGTCAGTCACAGTGACTCAGCAAATGAGCCATGTTCAGAAAGGCGGGCAGGAGTTGCGCAAACGCGGTTTGAAGCGCGCCTAACGCCGCGTGCACACAGACTGCATCATTACATTGCTGTACGGTAAATGTTAAGTAGTCTTCGCAATTTATGTACGGTAAATGTTAAGTAGTCTTCGCAATTTATGTACTGCATCAGAACAAAAGTAATCATGCTACACATTAGAAACTTATTCGGTGGTTTATCTATTTACGTGTCTGATACCGCACAGAAAAGCAACGCACAAACTGGACGAATCCAAAACACTGTGCTAGTCTGCATAATCTGCCAGGTGAGTTGCAGTGGTGCGGATTGCTTCCCATTGAAATGAATGGGAATCCACCGGAAAGCATACAGTTCGACACAACCGTGTGCACAAACCTTAAATCCATTAATTTCAGTGGGCTACTGTAGCCCTCCACTGATTTCCCATTGAATTGTCAGCAAAACAGTACATTAGGGAAATTAAAACAATCTGATACTTTGCAATGTTGATACCATCATGATCAAATTCCTACATTAATTGAAAAATATATTAATCCTTATAATCCATATGAATGTGTGTGTGTGTGAAGGTGCCACGGGTGTTCGTCGGTAAGAAGTGTGTTGGTGGGGGCAGTGACGTTAAAGCGCTGGATAAGAGTGGGAAACTGGAGGGAATGCTTAAATCAATCGGATTGCTGCAATGATCTTCAGGTACTGCGATGAACAACATTTCACACTATTCTGTGCAAGGCTTCTTCTTGATACTGTTACTGTGTAGGGTATCAGTGCTAGCTCACCTGTTTTTCCACACAACCGCTCATCTCTCTGTCCTTCTCTGTTTTGGCCACAGACAGCTGTGAATATCTGCACCACCTGGAAAACCCCTTGCCTTTGTTCTGTCTGCTGAACTGAGATCAAACATTGTGTGTCATCTATAGCTCTGATGTTTGTCACCCGTCTATCTTCATGACTGTAGGCCTGTCTCGGTTTCTCCAGTAATGTTTACATCCAAACATCTTTAAATCACTTAACCACTATCTTTTGTATAAAATAAAAGACACAAATGTTAACTAGTTCTGCTTTCGTTCTTGAAGACGTTTGCTGTATAGACGCAGACATTACAAGGCAAACAAAACTGAAGAAATATAGGAAGACTGCACCTGTAGAAAAACAGAATCTTTAAACACATATTTAAGTGTGTACAAATTTGAAAATTTGGAAAAGATTGAGATTGAGCTCAGTTAGTGCACTGGAGGATACGAAAGGATAACCCAGAGATTACACTTTGAGCTGCTGATAGGGAAGTACTTAGTCCGCTGTGTACCTGCACCACCCGTTTACTATTCCACGGTGCTAACGAAAGACACATTTAGTATCACTAGGGGTTTTCTCCCAAACAAAATAGCCCAAATCCTTACACTTTCCTGCTCGTCACCTTCTCAAGTAATTTCTTTGTCTTGGGCTGGGCCTTATTTATAGTGGCCCTGTATCTCTCTGTCTGGTAGAAGTCAGAGTCAATGGTGTCCGGCGAGTCATTAAATGTGACATACACATCCCTGTTGACCTCTGTGACCTGGTGAACCCTCTGTTTGACCCCTTTGGAACGCCAGGTGGGTTTAGGGGGTGTAGCCGAGGGGTTCACTGCCTGGTACAGCCCCTCGCCTTCCGCCAGCGTGATCTTGTACTTGTGCCACGGACACACGATGCACATCCGCCCATCAAACTCCTGGGCACATCAGAGAAACAAACAAACAGAAAAACACAAAATATTGTTTAGCTATGAGAATGAGCTGTAGGAATGAGAGAGAAGAGTGGGGCTCTTCTCAACTGTCTGTCCTAGCTCCCTTTTCAAAATGCAATGGAGAAGATCCCTTCCGTCTGACACTTTCCTCCACTGCGTTTTGATGAGGCAAGGAATTTTTTATTTTTATTTTTACCTTTATTTAACTAGGCAAGTCAGTTAAGAACAAATTCTTATTTTCAATAACGGCCTAGGAACAGTGGGTTAACTGCCTGTTCAGGTGGCAGAACGACAGAATTGAGGAGAGAATGGAGAAAGAGCCTGGGATTCCTGGTAAAGCACAGGATTCATGAGGACAGTGTGGAACAAGTAGTAGGTCAAAGAGAAATCAGACGACTGACCTCGATATCTCCCTCCTGCAGTGGTCCACCGGTATCTGGCAAGATAAGACAGTACAACACCACTGGAATTCAGTGTCAGGGATAGATAGTATAGCCTATTCATAGACGCTAACATCTAACAACCTACATCACTATACTGAGAGCATGTCTGTTTCTAAAAGGACGTATTTGGGTGTTTTTGGAGCTTGTTCATGTCTTTTGCGTGCCCTGATACCACACAAAGAGCAATGAAGTGAATAGCGGCTGAGGTAAGTTTCTCAAAAACAAGCCAAATGACAAAAAATAAAATGTCTTGACCCTTCTTTCTACAATATTCTATTTACATTTTTTAAAAGGATTTATTTCAGACATTTTTATATCACCATAAATAATAATTGAAAAAAAAGGTTGTAAATTACAACACACTTTTATAGGGTTTGGGTTCCCACACCGCCATATTTTCTTGTTACTGCGCTTGTTTACGGAGAACAGAGTCGACTACCTAAACTAATTAGCTATCGCCGAACACCTGTGTGTAGGCTAAATGGAAGACGGACACCACAAACATGTTGTCACAGGAAAATACTGTTGGCTGCAAATGTTAAAACTGTATATTTTGCATTTCTGAAATATTTTTTAGGTGATATGAAAGTAGAGGGTTTTATGTTTCTAGAACCGTACCGCACCGCAATTGAGAATCGATTCATGTTTAAATGGAGTATCTGGCTGTTTTGGCTACCAGAGCCAATTCACCTCTAAACAGAACATGTAAGGTCCTTGGACTATAGTAAGGTCAGGCTCCTTTACTCCATTATTGGGCGAATCCTAATAATGACTTTATTGTGCTGCTTTTAAAGGTCAACTGATATACTGTCCATCGTAAAACATGGGGAATGTTGGTTTGGAGGAGTGGAATTTTCTAGCCCCAATCTATTCCTTTTCCCAACCAGGGGTGTAGTACTGCCGGAGTGCGGGGGAGTGGCGCTCCCTTACTTTTTTCAATATGAGAATACACACAGCTGGTAAAACTACTTCTGGAAAATGTATTCGGATAAATTATAAATAAATTCTCTTTAATTACCACTAAAATGAAAAACAATAGAATGACAAACCAAATATGTATAGCAAGCCTAGAGGTACATGGTGGTTTCTTCCTTGTCTCCTCTGGCAGTGGTAAGAATGATGAAGAACTATAAGCTACATGTGTGTGTAACCGATGTGAAATGGCTAGCTAGTTCGCAGGGTGCGCTCTAATAGAGTTTCAATCAGTGACGTCACTCGCTCTAATACCTTGAAGTAGTTGTTCTCCTTGCTCTGCAACGGCCATGGCTTTTGTGGAGCGATGGGTAACGATGCTTCGTGGGAGGAAGTTGTTGATGCGTGAGCCCAGGTAGGGGAGAGGAGAGGGACGGAAGCTATACTGTTACATGTGCACTGCAGAGGCCCATTGGAGGCTTGACCACTCTGGCCAATCAGAATGGTCTGCGCTCTGAGGCAACTGATGTTGGTGGGATTTGGAGGATGATGGAGGCAAAGAGCCTCAGATCCACAAAGTTCCTTCCACCAGGTGGCTGATGAGATACGATGGCACGACTGCTATATTGCATCGCCATCCCAAAGCTCTTGCTTGGAAGTGTACTTCGCCAGACTGTCAAGAACCTTGCCCTCATCCAGGCCAAGGTGGTGAGACACGGATGCTCTTGCCAGCATACTTGGGGTCCAACATGTACACTGCGGTGTGTATGGGCTTCAAGCAGAAGTCTTCACACTTTTTGATGTATTTCAGAACTGCAGTTTCATCTGCTTGGAGCAACAGTGAAGTGGGCAGGGCAGTATGGATTTCTTCTCTTACATCTGCAAGCAGAGTCTGAACATCAGACAGGATGGCATTGTCTCCCTCAATCCTTGCAATGGCTACTGCTATAGGTTTCAGGAGTTTCAGGCTGCTTACCACTCTCTCCAAAAATATATCATCCAGGAGGATCCTCTTGATGGGGCTGTCCATATCACCAGACTGTGATTGGCCATTTCTTGGAGAGACTCCTTCCCCTCCAGGAGACTGTCAAACATGACGACACCACCCCAACGGGTGTTGCTGGGCTTCTTCAATGTGGTGCTATTATTCTTCTCACTTTGTTTGCAGCTATATGACCCACATACCTAATAATTTAATTGGTTCTCTTGTATCCATTGTTTTCAGTGCCATGATGTTGTTGAGGAGCAGATTCAATGCATGAGCAGCACAGCCAATGGGTTTGATGTGAGGGTAGGACTCCTCCACTTTAGACCAAGCAGCCTTCATGTTCGCAGCATTGTCTGTAACCAGTGCAAATACCTTCTGTGGTCCGAGGTCATTGATGACTGCCTTCAGCTCATCTGCAATGTAGAGACTGGTAGGTCTGTTGTCCCTCGTTTCTGTGCTCTTGTAGAATACTGGTTGAGTGGTGGAGATGATGTAGTTAATTATTCCTTGCCCATGAACATTCGACCAACCATCAGAGATTATTGCAATACAGTCTACTTACTCTATGATTTGCTTGACCTACACGAACTCTGTTGAACTCTGCATCCAGCAAATTAGTAGATAAAGCATGTCTGGTTGGAGGGGTGTATGTTGGGAAAAGAACATTCAGAAATCTCTTCCAATACACATTGCCTGTGAGCATCGGAGGTGAGCTAGTGGCATACACAGCTCGAGCAAGACATTCATCAGCATTTCTCTGACTACGTTCCTCCATTGATTAAAAACAAACTTCTGATTCCAGGAGGACCACGAGCTGTTGTTATCAATAAGGTGTCTGATTCATAATTTTCACCTCAAATAGAAGTAGAGGAACTTTTGTCAGAGGTTGCCTGTTGTGAGCGCTGAGGGATCTTTATGCAGAGCAAAGCTGAATCAATGTCTTGCAAGATCACATAATGATTGCATAAGAAAACTTAATATACAGTAATACCATAGCATAGTAGGCCTATAACGTTACTGTTACACCTAAAACACCTCATTTCGAACTATATTTTAGGATGGATAGCTGAAGAGTCACTTTTTTTCTCATGTGCCAAAACTCAACAGAACGCACCACTTGGCAAGATGTATGTTTGTATTATAACAAAATGGAAGAAAGGCTATTAGTTTGTTAACACATTTACATTACATTTAAGTCATTTAGCAGACGCTCTTATCCAGAGCGACTTACAAAACACCATCTGCTCTAGTTTGCTCATGAAACAGTAATTCAAGGAGATCTAAATGCATATTACCATGAAACTAATTGAGAACAATCAAATGATTGGCACGGAGATGCAGTTTGGATGTTTCACTGGTAAAATATGAAGAATTATAATTCACCATTGACAGTGATGATGGCCTATTTTGAAATGAGGTAGCCTATGCCTAACTTGGTATTTGAGGATATTAAAAATATAACATTTTCTTTAGACAACATGTGTGCATAGGCAGATGTTGCAATTGGAGGATGCATTTATGCATATTCTATAATCATAGGCTATTCAATTGGCTACATCTGTTGGTACAAACTTTGACTTAGGAAACTACGACATCATGAAAAAAAACGTGTCGCTCTCTCACCCAGAAAATAAATACACAACTATCCCCAACATCCATTTTGCACACACCCATGACCCGATCCTTACGGTAGCAGCGCATGTCCATGGCGTGGAGCTTGCCCTGGTGGCACAGAACCAGCACGTCCCTCCCGCCCACCAGCTTGGTGACACGCTTGGCCTGGACAACGTCTTCTTTCCTCCCGATGAAGTGGGAGGATGGAGGTGGCGATGAAGAGGAGGATGTAGGGGATGTCTGCTCTTCCTCAGAGAACATATTGACAACTTCCAAATGTAGATGCACTCCTGGGAGAGAGAGATAAACATTTAGTAGTTTGTGTGTGTGTGTATGTTTTAACATCAATCTGAACTAGGTTTAAACTAAAGGGGTGGCAGGTATCCTAGTGGTTAGGGCGTTGGATTAGTAACCAAAAGGCTGCAAGATCGAATCCCTGAGCTGACAAGGTAAAAATCTGTCATTCTGTCCCTGATCAAGGCAGTTAACCCACTGTTCCTAGGCCATCATTGAAAATAAGAATTGGTTCTTAACTGACTTGCCTGGTTAAATAAAGATTTTAAAAAAATATATAAAGATCACTGTAATATCACATTTTTTAAGCACAACCATGCATCTAATCTCTCATAGACAGATTCACATATAAATGGCTAAAGTACAATTTTCGCGAGAATTTTACTTATGGGTAACCGATTAGCATTCATCAAGCACTCTGGCAGGCTCCACAATTTGTGTTGCATGTTAAGCCTTGTTCACGTTACCCATAAGCACATTATGTTCTGGCGGATGGAATGCATTTCAATGACCATGTCAATGCCCTCTTGCGGTTGAAGGCTCCGGATCTCCGAGACTCTCCTCCATCTTGCATTACAAACACTACACTCAGGTTTGCCAGGGCAAGCTAAAAAAATATATAGCCCAATGGCTTCTCAAAACAGCACACAAGGCTTGAAAACTAGCCCAAAACCCTTTTTTGTAGCAAGAGAACCAATAAACCCTTTTCCGCAAAGTTATTGAGTGAATTAAGAAGGAATATCGGCGTACATATTTGCATATCTTGTGACGACTATCTGAATTCCTGGAAAGAGTATGACATTTTATCTCAGCATGTATACAGATGATAAGGGATGATAAGGGATTTGTTTGCTGGAAATGTTTATACTGGAGACTTATCAAAACAAACTGTGTAACCTAGCATTTATAGCGGCTAAGAAATGCATTGCAATTAATTGAAAGGTTGATTATCCTGTCAAATGGATGGCGGAAATATCAAGTTATGTATCACTAGATTTAATTTATTACAAGATTAAGGGTAAACTGTGCAACTTTCATAAGGTCAGGGTGCCTTATATGGAATACCCTACTGTATGACAAAAGAGGTCTGTACTGACAAACATTACATTTTTTTAGTCGAGCAGTCGCAAATAGTTTTTAAAAAATGAATGGCACATAAGACACCTGTATGATTTGCATTTGTCAACTGGCAATGAAGAAGAACATTTACTACTTTAAAATGGCGTCTATGCCCATGCTGTCATAGACACTTTAATGGCACACATACAAAGATGAGTCCTATCTCTATTGCCACGTTCATGTGCTAGTCGGAACTAGGAACTCTGACTTGCTAACTGGTTGTTGTTATACACATGCCAGGGTTTCCATTAACCGGTAAAATAAAATCAGCAAAAAAATATATAAAAGTCTGTAAATGAAAGTGGTGCCAATTGCCCTGGAGAAGAAGGAAAAAAATCCAATGGTGAAAAAATGCTTCTTAGCCTATTCATTGATAGAAATACATTTGACTACTCGTCATGCTTATCGGTATATAGGTTAATTTGCATAATTGTGTGTAATTAAATTGGTGCGTGTGTACAGTATATTTGTTATGTATCTGGTCACAGGTGTACTGCATACAGAGACTGACTGGAGAACTGCTTGTGGTGCTTTCAAGACAACGGGGAATTCATAAAAATGGAGGTCAAATCATGACGTCAGTGATCTTCAGATTCGAAAGTCGGACCTCTAGAAAGAGGCCTGAGTTCCCAAGTTGGAATTCCTAGTTGGATGACAGTTCAAAGCGATTTTTATCAGTCGGAGCTCGTTTTTTCCCCAGGTTCCAGTTGTCTTGAACACACTGAAGTCGGAAGTCGTAGATTTCCCATTTGTTTTGAATGCGGCATCAAACGGCAACGGAAGGCAGGCTTCATTCATCAACTCGCCCCACACCACTTAGCAATTAGCTGGAGGCAGTATGCGTTTTGAAAACATATAGCCTACTTAATTGTTTGAAACCTGAACGTTTTAATTCATATGAGTCACGGCTTACCTTGCTTCAAAGTAGCCTATTCTCGATTTCTAACTGGATATTTTCATCTCTGTCACATGAACCCACTTACATGTGCGCTATCGACTGTGCAGCAAAAGCATGCTCGAGTGGCAGTCGATTTTCGCGCTTATAAACCCAGGTTCGTTTACACTACTTCCTCTTTTCGAAGAGCTTGCGACTCTACGTCTTACAGGAACGCGCTCACCGGCCAAGCACACGCACTGTCGTGGATGCAAGGTCCGACCACTTCTGACACCAGTGTAATGAAACAGCAGGGATCTGGCCTCAAACCCTCGACCTTCGAGCCCGAGGTCCGGAGCTATCGACTGTCCCGCAAAAGCATGCTCGAGCGGCAGAGTCGATTTCCGCGCTTTTTAACCCAGGGTCGTTACAATACAACATGCGATTTGTCATTCTGAACACCTTAGGTCGACGCCCTAATCAGGTTAAGCGCCCAATGTCTGGGACATTTCTCAAATGTCCGGTAAATTAAATGTTCCCGGTCAAATTGTCTGGCGCCACATTTCCTATTGGAAATTCTGACACGTGCCGCGTTCAACCTGTTAGCAAGTTGGACATTTCTGAGTTTCCTAGTTCCAGCTAGCACATAAACGCAGCAGTATGGCCTGTTCACGCGCGTATCTGCCCTATCATTGACTAGAATGGTCCCACCTGATCTCGTCTCCTATCTTTGAGCGCATGTATTTCCATTGTTAGAGCGGTTACTTGAATATCTTGTCAATATAATAGACAATCTTTGTTCTGACTGAGCCGCTGGCGCGCCAATGTTTGGTGTTACATTTAATAGTATCCCAATGGAAACATGTTTTATTATGTTTCATACCGCGCTGTAATTGTATAACCTGAATCAGTCACGTGTTTTTCATATTTCCAAAATGCCATCAATCTAATGGCATTACCACAAATTCCCTGTTCTAGATGAGAACTGTATTTTTTTAAAGGCTGTCATTGTATTGATAATACAAAAATTAAAATATTTAAATTACGCGATTGACCACGGCTATGTCCCTTTTCTACACAGTCTCTCTCCTGTCCTCCTTTCGTCAAATCTGACCACGACTCCGGTATGGACTAAAAATTGGTCTACTTTGAAAACCTGGTGATGACGGTCAGGCAGTGAGCAGGTTGTTGCTGAGTGATTGGATGGGGGGGGCGGAGGTGTGTGTGTGTGTGTGTGTGTGTGTGTGTGTGTGTGTGTGTGTGTGTGTGTGTGTGTGTGTGTGTGTGTGTGTGTGTGTGTGTGTGTGTGTGTGTGTGTGTGTGTGTGTGTGTGTGTGTGTGTGTGTGTGTGTGTGTGTGTGTTGAGAGAGCGCTACAGCTATTGGCTGAGTCACGTAAGCGAGAGAGCAGCATGCACGTACGTCGTGACAACTTTTTTACCAGTTGTAAGGTAGGCTTTTTAGGCTGCGTTTCAAATAAAACACACATTCTCGTCCACTTACCCTGCCTTATGTCATTGGGGAATCCCCGCCGGCATATCTGTCTTCGGTCCAAACAAGGGAAGTTTACGACGTAAGCCCCTCAGCCCTCGTTTTAATGGAGTTTGCGAGTGTACAATTATGTTCACTTCGGGGCCTGAAACGCCCCATAGTTCAATTCGCGATGATTGTACATCCGCTAAGAAAAGTCTAATCGTAAAACCTCAACGTCAATATGGAGTCAACATACATTTTGTATGTAAAAACGAATGTAAATAAGTTAGAAATTGTGCTACTAATGAACAGACACGTCTCGTAAAAGTAATGATGTTTTATTTTGCCTAATTTTTGGAAATTGTAGAAAGAAACAATGTTTCCTCCAGAAGTTCCAGCTAGGCAGGTTAACGTTAGTTAGCTAATTCATTTGCTAGCTATCATACAGTAGGTATATAATTATGTAATGACTGAAACAGCAGGGAGCAGGTCTCGAACCCTCGACTTTCGAAGCCGGAGGTCGGGCACGCTGTCGACTGTGCCGCAAAGCATGCTCGTGTGGCAGGGTCGTTACACTACACGTTACACTACATATAGTTAATATAAGTAGACATGCAATCATAATTGACTGTAGCGCATATAAGGCAAGGACGGTCCACTTAAAAATCATTCCTTCCTCGCCCCTTTAAACATTTATTTTTATTTTATTTATTTTTATTAACAATTTATCAATACACGAAGTACATGAGGGAGCACAAGTATATATGGATAATATACAATGGACAATAGAGCTAGCGGGTACAATATCACATTACACAAGAACCTTTAAGGGACATACATACACTTATAATTCTAACAGCTTTTTTGTTAGTAGAGTATTTAATTGTCTTAAAATACAGTTCAATTTCTTTTTGTAAGGTAAGAAAATGTGTTTCTTTGTTTGTAAATGTACATTTGTGAATATGAAATTTGGCCAAAAGAATAATGAAATTAATTACATAAATGTTTCAGCTTATTTCAAATCAAATCCAATTTTATTTATCACATACACATGGTTAGCAGATGTTAATGCGAGTGTAGCGAAATGCTTGTGCTTCTAGTTCCGACAATGCAGTAATAACCAACAAGTAATCTAACTAACAATTCCTAAACTACTGTCTTATACACAGTGTAAGGGGATAAAGAATATGTACATAAGGATATATGAATGAGTGATGGTACAGAGCAGCATAGGCAAGATACAGTATATGGTATCGAGTACAGTATATACATATGAGATGAGTATGTAAACAAAGTGGCATAGTTAAAGTGGCTAGTGATACATGTATTACATAAGGATGCAGTCGATGATATAGAGTACAATATATACGTATGCATATGAGATGAATAATGTAGGGTAAGTAACATTATATAAGGTAGCATCGTAGGTAAAGAATCCAAGCAGTACATCACTCCACAATAGTGTAAGATCTTCATAAATGTGTTCAATTATAAATCTACTAATGTCTTGCCACAGTTTTCTTACATGAATACAATGCCAAAAAAAGATGCAACACTGTTTCTGGGTGGTCATTACAAAAGGAGCAATTTGAGTTGATGTTTTCCTTAAACTTCTTCATATAGTGGTTGGCAGGAAAATATTTATGAATCATTTTAAAGGAAACTTCCTTAATTTTGTTAACAAGTAGGCATGTGTGTGGCAACATCCAAACTTTTTCCCAATGTAACGGATGTGAAACGGCTAGCTTAGTTAGCGGTGTGCGCTAAATAGTGTTTCAATCGGTTACGTCACTTGCTCTGAGACCTTGAAGTAGTAGTTCCCCTTGCTCTGCAAGGGCCGCGGCTTTTTTGGAGCGATGGGTAACGATGCTTCGAGGGTGACTGTTGTCGTTGTGTGCAGAAGGTCCCTGGTTCGCGCCCGGGTATGGGTGAGGGGACGGTTTAAAATTATACTGTTACACCAACATCCTCCCTCGCCCCTTGCCCTGCAAGTGTATACTCGTCAGATGTCATGATACAATATAAGTGTCACTTAATTTTGAGGGCTGAGGGGATTGGGTGTGTCTTTTAAGTGTTTGGAATGCATCCTTAGATTGTTCTTATAGACATGCCTATTTCCAACACTTTTTCCATAAAACATGAATACGCTAGAACTGATGCACATCAAGAAATAATGGAGATAAATTACTGGAAAATTAGTTTGGGTGCACAAGAGCGCATTATATCAATTTGCTAGGAGGTGTTTTGAACTGCATTCTAATGTTGACTTTGCTTAATTAAGAAAACGGTATCAAGCGAAGTGTTTTATGTATGCTCTGTTCTTGGGTCTCGGGCTGCCAGAGTGGACATTTGAAATGGAAGTTATGGAACTCCCTTGCGTGGTTCTTTTTATGGGAGAAAAGTCCTCAATGAAACTGACATTAAATATGGAGAATGGTACATTTGCCTCTGTTGGCCATCAAGCAGCCTATTGATTTATATTCCATTGTAGGCTACCATTTGATACAATACATATTGTAATGACCTGGATAGATCATAAATGAACAAATGTCCATACCGAGGATTGAGTTTACGAATTCTCGGTTTATTAACCCAACTCAACACAGGCTACTGTTTGGCCGTAGCTCAAGCCAAAAAAAACAAGGATAACAGTATAAAACAACCGTGACCATCTCTTGTTAACACAAGACGTAAGAGAGAGAACAATGGCTAAGCATTGCCTTAAACTTGCGGTGCCCCTGCAAACCCCCTCCCCCTTGCTGTTCCGCCCGGCACCGGAACATCCCAGGCATTCCCGTGGTTGGCAGATAGCAGGTTGACTGGCATGTCGGACCCCGTGTACACTGGGTAGTGGTAAATCCAACACAACAAACGAACAGCATAACTCATGACACACAGCTGTCTGTGTGGATCGGTACACAACCCCCTCACCACAAAGTCCCTCATCCCAGAAGGAACAAACAAAGGCTCTGAAGCGACTCGGATCTATTTTACAATAGTTATATTTTTGTTTGTTTTTAGTCCTTCCTCTATATCTGATGTCCATCCAGTTTGATTTATATTTGTAACTGTGCTATTTCACAATTTCTGAATCTATATACATTTTACAGACCCCGTATGTTTTACATTGGTAATCTTATTAGTCCCACCATCCACTTTGGATTTCTATTTGCCATATATTTTTCAACTGTGCTGTGATGCTTCACAAAAGTACTGAACCGTTCCATTCTCATAGCTTCTACAGATTGTAAATAAAAAATGTTTTTTTTTGCTAAAATAATTATTATATTATTGATTGATTGACTATGACTTTTCAAAACACCCAATTTTGCTATCTGCATGTCACGTTCTGTCCATCGTTCGTATGTGTTTTCCTTGTTTTAGTGTTGGTCAGGACGTGAGCTGGGTGGGCATTCTATGTTGTGTGTCTGGTTTGTCTATTTCTATGTTTCGCCTGATATGGTTCTCAATCAGAGGCAGGTGTTAGTCATTGTCTCTGATTGGGAACCATATTTAGGTAGCCTGTTTTGTGTTGGGTTTTGTGGGTGATTGTTACTGTCTCTGTGTTTTGCACCAGATAGGGCTGTTTTTTTGGTTTTCCACGTTCATTGTTTTGTAGTGGTCATTTTTATCCGTTTTTGATTAAACACGAGTCAATATAACCACGCTGCATTTTGGTCCTCCTCTACTTCACCACAGGAAAACCCTGACACTGCAGCGCTAGTTCTAGGCAAATGTTGCAATGCTTCAGCCATTCCTGGACCAGTGACCAAAAACGAGCTACATAATGACAAATACCAAAATAAATGATCTAATGACTCTGCCTCTTCACAGCTAAATCTGTAGAGCTGGGAAGATTGTATCCCCCATATATATATATATATAACATTCTATTGGTTGCAAGAATTTTGTATAGTCATTTAAATTGAAAAAATTGATGTTTTGAATCCGGTGTTTTGCGTATCAATTCATAAACCATATGGAATGGAGACATCGCAAATCTCTTCCCAACTATTTTGCAATTTATATGGCACAGCTGTCAGTTTTTTGGTCCTTAAATTAAATTGGTATATGTTTTTATTTATCACACTTTTCTTTAACCATTTGTTCTTTAATGCAGGGCCGGCATACACGTTCCTTACTTTTTCCCCTTCTAGTTGCCTCTTCCATTTTTGTGGTAATGCTGCAATTAGGTGGTTGTAATTTTGGGTAGAGCAGACATTTCCATGTGTGACAACTCCACCAGTCCTATTTATGATATCATTCACTAAAATTATACCTTTTTTAAGCATTTCTCTGAATTTATTTTTATTTTTTATCAATTAGTACATTTGAATTTAACCACAATAATTGTATTATTTGTTCTGTCTTTTCAGGTGGATTAAACTGAAATTGCAACCAACTTTCTAAGACTTGTGTAAAAAAAATAATGATATTTTGGAAATGATTTCCTTTTCAACAACCGAAAGTGAGCAGTTGTAATCTGAATAAAGGGAAAAGGGCCGTTCTTGAACATGGGGTGAGACGTTCCTACCAATTTACTAGAGAACCAGTTTGGATTTAAGTACAACTTTTGTATGACTGATGCCTTTAGTGAGAGGTCTAATGCTTTAATATTTAATAACTTCTGCCCACCGAATTCATATTCGTTATATAAATAGGCCCTTGTAATTTTGTCTGGCTTGCCATTCCAAATCAAATTGAATATTTTTTGTTAATATAATTTAAAAAGCAGGTCACTAAGGTGTAGGCAAAACCATAAGCAAATAGCTAAACTGTGATATGACTGAAGAGTTAATCAGGGTGATTTTTCCACAAATAGACAGGTATTTTCCTTTCCATGGTTGCAAGATCTTAATCTATTTTTGCTAACTTTCTATAAACATTTATTGGAGAAAGATGATTTCTTTCTTTTGCGATGTGTGGACATACTCTGTATACATCTCCATCAGACCATTTAATTGGTAAACTACAGGATAATGTAAAATACGCTTTTTTTTTAGAGATCCAATACATAATATAGTACACTTATCAGCATTATGTTTCCACCCCCATGCTTCACAGTAGGTATGGTGTTCTTTGGATGCAACTCAGCATTCTTTGTCCTCCAAACATGACGAGTTGAGTTTTTACCAAAAAGTTATATTTTGGTTCCATCTGACCATATGACATTCTCAATCTACTTCTGGATCATCCAAATGCTCTCTAGCAAACTTCAGACGGGCCTGGACATGTACTGGCTTAAGCAGGAGGACACGTCTGGCACTGCAGGATTTTAGTCCCTGGCAGCGTAGTGTGTTACTGATGGTAGGCTTTGTTACTTTGGTCCCAGCTCTCTGCAGGTCATTCACTTGGTCCCCCCGTGTGGTTCTGGGATTTCTGCTCACCGTTCTTGTGATCATTTTGACTCCACGGGGTGAGATCTTGTGTGGAGCCCCAGATCGAGGGAGATTATCAGGGTCTTGTATGTCTTCCATTTCATAATAATTGCTCCCACAGTTGATTTCTTCAAACCAAGCTGCTTACTTACCTATTGCAGATTCAGTCTTCCCAGCCTGGTGCAGGTCTACAATTTTGTTTCTGGTGTCCTTTGACAGCTCTTCGGTCTTGACCATAGTGGAGTTTGGAGTGTGACTGTTTGAGGTTGTGGACAGGTGTCTTTTATACTGATAACAAGTTCAAATGGGCAGAAATGGGGAGATTTTATTAACCATCGTCATGTCCTAGATGATGGAGGTCAAATGTACCCCTTTTCCCTGAAACACCCACAACACGATCCCCCGTATTGACCATATTCCCAAGCATCTCCATGCAGTCAGACTTTTGATAATAATAATATACCCCCTCTCTGATTGTCTGAGTGTGACCCACTCCCCATGGGTTACTGCAGCTAGTGTTGCCAGCACTGCCACTGCCTGGGTGGGGGCACCCCACTGGAATCCCCACCGGCTAGGTACAAGGTTGTCAAGATTCTAATTAGCAGCTTTGAGAATTTCCTTGTATATTATGCTCTCCCTTTAGGGGGCTTTGGCTTTGCAGAACCAACCCTGCCAAGCAGGCTCAGAATCTTGAGGGGGCAGTGCTGCTCTAGGTCTCTGACCGCATTCTGGCTGCATACAGACCGCTTACAGCAGGCCCATAAAACTGTTAGGGACTTCTTAGTATCTGGGTCATTCAGGTGGGTGTCTAGGGTATAGGGTTGTGAACCGTTCCATCAATATAGGATTATAAAGAAATAAATTAGATCATTTATTTAAAAAATGTAGTTTATTTTAAAACACTGTTCCACCATGATAGGACAATAAATACATTTATAATTTATTTTAAAACGCTGTTCCACCATGACAGGACAATAAATAAGATGTATAATTCATTATAAAGAGTATATCCATCATCTGAACAACATTGAAAGCTCTCACACCCCCGCTCACAACAATACATTGGTTCTGGGATATGCAACCATTACCTTTCTCATTCAACGCCACACTTTCCCAAACATAAAAAAAGCACAGTCCACACATACCGTGCCTATTGTTTACTGAGTTTTTATCTTCACCATGTTGAATTAGTGCTTTTGTGTTCCAATTAGTTCTATTTCAAGATATATGGAAAAGCTATACTTTTTGTTGTATTATTACAATCCATAACCGGGCTAGAATTGTGTGTCATTATTTTACTCATCTATAATCAAATTTCAAATGTATTTATAAAGCCCTTCTTACATCAACTGATATCTCAAAGTGCTGTACAGAAACCCAGCCTAAAACTCCAAACAGCAAGCAATGCAGGTGTAGAAGCACGTGGCTAAGAAAAACTCCCTAGAAAGGCCAGAACCTAGGAAGAAACCTAGAGAGGAACCAGGCTATGAGGGGTGGCCAGTCATCTTCTGGCTGTGCCGGGTGGAGATTATAACAGAACATGGCCAAGATGTTCATAGGTGACCAGCAGGGTCAAATAATAATAATCACAGTGGATGTCGAGGGTGCAACAGGTCAGCACCTCAGGAGTAAATGTCAGTTGGCTTTCATAGCCGATCATTCAGAGTATCTCTACCACTCCTGTTGTCTCTAGAGAGTTGAAAACATCAGGCCTGGGACAGGTAGCACATCCGGTGAACAGGTCAGGATTCCATAGCCGCAGGCAGAACAGTTGAAATTGGAGCAGCAGCACTGCCAGGTGGACTGGGGACAGCAAGGAGTCATCAGGCCAGATAGTCCTGAGGCATGGTCATAGGGCTCAGGTCCTCTGAGAGAGAGAAAGAAATAAAGAGAGAGTCACAACCATAAGGCTCTCCAGAGGGTAGTGAGGTCTGCACAACGCATCACCGGGGGTAAACTACCTGCCCTCCAGGACACCTACACCACCCGATGTCACAGGAAGGCCATAAAGATCACCAAGGACAACAACCACCCGAGCCACTGCCTGTTCACGCCGCTATCATCCAGAAGGCGAGGTCAGTACAGGTGCATCAAAGCAGGGACCTAGAGACTGAAAAACAGCTTCTATCTCAAGGTCATCAGACTGTTAAACAGCCACCACCAACATTGAGTGGCTGCTGCCAACATACTGACTCAACTCCAGCCACTTTAATAATGGAAATTGCCGTAAAAAATGTATCACTAGCCACCTTAAACAATGCCACTTAATATAATGTTTGCATACCCTACATTACTCATTTCATATGTATATACTGTACTCGATACCATCTACTGCATCTTGCCTATGCCGTTCTGTACCATCACTCATTCATATATCTTTATCCCTTTACACTTGTGTGTATAAGGTAGTAGTTGTGGAATTGTTCGGTTAGTTTACTCGTTGGTTATTTCTGCATTGTCGGAACTAGAAGCACAAGCATTCACTGCCGCTGACTGCAAAGCGCTACAGAGGGTGGTACACTCAGCTGAACGTACCATTGGGTGCACACTGCCTACCCTCCATGACACCTACACAACCAGATTTCACAGGAAGACCAAGAAGATTATCAGTGACCTCAGCCACCCAAGCCACAGCCTGTACACCCCACTTCCATCACTCAGTCCCGGCAGTATAGGAGCATCATGGCAAAAACTGCCATATTGGCCAATAGCTTCTACCCCCAGATCATCAGGCTGCTGAATAGCCACCACTAATCACCTACCTGCTCCCGCTATAGACAATCCTCCCTCCCTGCACCCCCTATGGACATTTTGGACGTCCCTACTCCATTGAAGTTCACATTTCAAATGGTTAAGGTTATGGTAGGATTTAGGGTAGAGACGTCCCGAGGATCTCGAATAGCACAGGCTAAACTAGCTCGCTAGCTGAACTATGCTAGTTTTCATCCTCATTGCCAAATTTCATGAATATTGCACCCTAAGCTTCAATATAAACATGAAAAGTATGTATTGTTTTGTTGAATAGTAATTATTAGTTTGATATCTGTTGTAAGATGACAGTGGCGAAGGATATCATTGTTACTTAACGAGGATCCAAGTTCAGTTTTAAGATCCACTAGCGTCATTGGCGTAGGTTTAGCTGGACATTTCTGACTGGTAATGGAACTGTGACAATGGGCAGCCTCTCCCGCTTGGCTTGACGGGATATGTAGTGATAAATCCAACATAGCCAGATACAGTGCATTTGGAAAGTATTCGGCCCCCTTCACTTTTACCCCTTCACTTTTACCACATTTTGTTATGTTACATTCGAAAATGGATTCATATGTTTTTTTCTGCCATCAATCTACACGCATAATGAAACAGGTTTTTAGACAATTTTTTAAAACTGAAATATCACATTTACATAAGTATTCACACCCTTTACTCTGTAATTTGCTGAAGCACCTTTGGCAGTGATTACAGCCAATAGTTATAGTTGAAGTCGGAAGTTTACATACACTTAGGTTGGAGTCATTAAAACTCGTTTTTCAACCACTTCACAAATTTCTTGTTAACATACTATAGTTTTGGCAAGTCGGTTAGGACATTTACTTTGTGCATGACACAAGTAATTTTTCCAACAATTGTTTACAGACAGATTATTTCACTTTATAATTCACTGTATCACAATTCCAGTGGGTCAGAAGTTTACATACACTAAGTTGACTGTGCCTTTAAACAGCTTGGAAAATTCCAGAAAATGATGTCATGGCTTTAGAATCTTCTGATAGGCTAATTGACGTCATTTAAGTCAATTGGAGGTGTACCTGTGAATGTATTTCAAGGCCTACCTTCAAACTCAGTGCCTCTTTGCTTGACATCATGGGAAAATCAAAAGAAATCAGCCAAGACCACAGATTTGTTTTTGAGACCTCCATAAGTCTGGTTCATCCTTGGGAGCAATTTCCAAACGCCTGGAGGTACCACGTTTTTCCATACAAACAATAGTATGCAAGCATAAACACCATGGGACCATGCAGCCATCATACCGCTCAGGGGGAGAAGTGTTCTGTCTCCTAGAGATGAACGTTCTTTGGTGTGAGAAGTGCAAAATCAATCCCAAAACAACAGCAAAGGACCTTGTGAAGATGCTGGAGGAAACGGGTACAAAAAAAATATATTTCCACAGCAAAACAAGTCCTATATCGACATAACCTGAAAGGCCGCTCAGCAAGGAAGAAGCCACTGCTCCAGAACCGCCGTAAAAAAGCCAGACTACGGTTTGCAACTGCACATGGGGACAAAGATCATACTTTTTGGAGAAATGTCCTCTGGTCTGATGAAACAAAAATAGAACTGTTTGGCCATAATGACCATCGTTATGTTTGGAGGAAAAAGGGGGAGGCAGGCAAGCTGAAGAGCACCATCCCAACCGTGAAGCACAAGGGTGGCAGCATCATGTTGTGAGGGTGCTTTGCTGCAGGAGGGACTGGTGCACTTCACAAAATAGATGGCATCGTGAGGCAAGAAATTTATGTAGACATATTGAAGCATCATCTCCAGACATCAGTCAGGAAGTTAAAGCTTGGTCGCAAATGGGTCTTCCAAATGGACAATGACCCCAAGCACACTTCCAAAGTTGTGGCAAAATGGCTTAAGGACAACAAAGTCAAGATATTGGGGTGGCCATCACACGCCCTGACCTCAATCAAATAGAAAGTTTGTGGGCAGAACTGAAAAAGCTTGTGCAAGCAAAGAGGCCTACAAACCTGACTCAGTTACACCAGCTTGGTCAGGAGGAATGGGCCAAAATTCACCCAACTTATTGTGGGAAGCTTGTAGAAGGCTACCTGAAGCGTTTGACCCAAGTTAAACCATTTAAAGGCAATTCTACCAAATACTAATTGAGTGTTTGTAAACTTCTGACCCACTGGGAATGTGATGAAAGAAATAAAAGCTTAAATAAATCATTCTCTCTACTATTATTCTGACATTTCACATTCTTAAAATAAAGTAGTGATCCTAACTGACCTAAGACAGGGAATTTTTACTTGGAAAAATGTCAGGAATTGTGAAAAACTGAGTTTAATGTATTTGGCTAAGGTGTATGTAAACTTCTGACTTCAACTGTATATTTCAGCAATAAGGCCAGAGGGGTGTGGTATATGGCCAGTATACCACGGCTAAGGGCTCTTCTTATGCACGACGCAATGTGGAGTGCCTGTATATACAGCCCTTAGCCATGGTATATTGGCCATATATCACAAACCCCCAAGATGCCTTATTGCTATTATAAACTGGTTCAATGTAATTAGAACAGTAAAAAGTAGTTTTTTGCCATTCCTGTGGTATACGGTCTGATATACCACGGCTGTCAGCCAATCAGCATTCAGGGCTCAACCCACCCATTTTATAATTAATTATATTATCTAATTCCCAATCCCTATAACTAATCGTAATCCAAACTATTTAAAATCGTTATATTTACATGAACATCCACCTTGTCAAAGTATCACTGATATGCCTGCCAGTCCTTTTTGAACGCACACTTTCAATAAGTGTGCTATTTGGTTATTGTTTTGTTTTCCCATCTAATACTGTATGCAAAAAAGGGTCATTCATTATAATGTGCTTTTTATTGTTCATAATTTACACTCCATTTACATTAAGATGGGTGTGCATTTCATTCAGCTTGTTAGGATTTCCACATTTGAATCATGGTCATATGATTTTACTTTTATTTGTTTGATTGAAGCTGACAATTTGTTAATTTAAGAGACTATACATGGACTGCAGTTTGTAGTTTGATTTAAATCTTGCTTGTTTCATTCAAATCTTTCAAACCATCCTAAGTTAGTTCCTGTATATAATAACGATAAAATTTATTTTTTAGCAGTGGCAGAGCTGATCCCATTCAAATAAGCAAAACAAAGAGACATCCTCGGCTGAAACATATGCAAATCACCTGATGATCATTAAATTGATGGCATTTCTGAACTGTGTGTGTGCGCTATTAGGCAGTATATCTGTTTAGCGAGGTTACTCCACTCACATACAGGGAACGATTTGAGACACACTTCAGAGAGGTAGACACAATCCATGTGTAAGTTTTTTTCAAATATATTCAATTCAGATGTACAGTTATTTCTAATGTTGACATACCAAACTTTGCAGTTCTATTAGGATATTGCTCATATTTTAATATTGATTCAATATGTGAATAGTAACAGCTCAACTGTATCTAATGTATTTTTTTATGATAATTCATTGTATTGTTATGACATTATGTTCTTTATTGAATGAGGCATGCAGTTTCATATTTGGCTCAGAATTGAAATGAATTGTGAACGTGCATGCCATGAAAGATGGCAGAATTCAGATATGATGTCATTGTTTTAGCACTAGCCACTGAGTTGAACTACCTACCGTGTGTGATATGGTTCAATATGCCAATAAATCATCACAATCTCCTTTTTTTGTTTTATCAATTGCCTAAAAGATCCCAAAAGATAAAATTGGGATCATGTATCCTCTGCTAATAACTTTTTTTTAAAGAGCCACGGAGAACAATGTACAATACGGCAGACTTAATAAAATAAGATTTATATTTTTTTGCATACATTTTTTTTTGTACATTTTTTTAAATTCTCCAAACAATATAAACATACACAGACAAAATACATCCGACAGACACACACAACAAACGACATCATCCCTGCCCAGACCCACGTTCCCACCACCTCCATCTCTAGCTCCTGCAAGATTCTATTCCACATGACTTTATGTCGCACCCACCCTTTCAGTATTCAAATAATATTGCATTTGATTCTTCCACCGTCCCAACGATGGAGGATCACTTGATTTCAATTTTTTAAGCAAAAGTATTTTTCAAAATAATTGACGATAAAAGTAATATGCAGATAGACAGAATAAAATAAACATTTTCTGACAGCCAGCTTTATAACTCCACCTATAACTTTTGTACTTTATAGCACTCCCAGAAGGCATTAATCATTGAGTCACTGTTGGTTTTACACTCAATAACTTCTTGCGACTCTCAAACCCGGATCCGGGAGCGTAATCATCGCCTGAAACTAATTAGCATAACGCTGCGGACATAAATATCCCTCGAAAATATTCCTATTCATGAAAATCACAAATGAAATATATTGAGACTCAGCTTAGCCTTTTGTTAATCACACGGTCATCTCAGATTTTCAAAATATGCTTTACTGCCAGCGCTAGACAAGCATTTGTGTAAGTTTATCATAGCCTAGCATAGCATTATGCCCTGCTAGCAGCAGGCAACATTTTCATTTTCATTTTCCCAGTTAGATAGCAAATGTTCCTTTTTTCCAAAAATATTATTTTTGTAGGCGAAATAGCTCTGTTTGTTCTTCACGTTTGGCTGAGAAATCGACCAGAAAATGCGGTCACTACAACACTGAACTTTTTTCCAAATTAGCTCCATAATATCGACAGAAACATGGCAAACGTTGTTTAGAATCAATCCTCAAGGTGTTTTTCACATATCTATTAGATAATATATCCACCGGGACAATTGGTTTCTCATTAGAAGCGATTGGAATAATGGCTACCTCTGTACTTTACGCAAGATTTTCTGCGGGAGCCATCAGGTGACCACTTGCTCAATGTGGTCCCTTACGGCTATTCTTCAACATAAATGCGTAAAAATACGTCACAATGCTGTAGACACCTTGGGGAATACGTAGAAAGCATAAGCTCATTCGTAGCCCATTCACAGCCATTGAAGGAGTCATTGGCATGCAGCGCTTTCAAAATATGGGGCACTTCCTGATTGGATTTTTATCTGGGTTTCGCCTGTAACATCAGTTCTGTTGCACTCACAGACAATAACTTTGCAGTTTTGGAAACGTTAGAGTGTTGTCTATCCAAATCTGTCAATTATATGCATAGTTGAGCATCTTGTCGTGACAAAATATCCCTTTTAAAACAGAAACGTTTTTTATCCAAAAATGAAATTACCGCCCCCAGAGTTTCGACATGACTCTGCCTTTGTGTTGTAAAATTCGTGAATTTTGTCTCTTGTATAATACATTCTGTACATTAGGTTATACTGGATTAACTGTACATTTTTGTTAACTGTAATTTCGTTAGTTATGTTCCAACACTCCCTCCAGCTTGTTCTAATATTAGTTCTTTTTAGGTTTTGGTTCAAAAGTTTATATTTCTTTCTAAGATATTATGTTGGATAGGCCTTCAGCAAGGCTTTGTATATCTTACCAATGATATGAGTATCCTTTTCTGACTCAAATAGAATTCCCTCAACATTGCTCTGATTTGAGACCGCCATCTTTATGCACGTCTGCTATTGCTTCAGTAGAGAACATAAACACACACCCCCATTCACCTCCTCTCTCGTCCACAGACATCCATGGAAGCACTCTTCAAGAAGGGGTATTCCTTCACTCTCCCTCCCAACACCTCTCTCCTCCCCAACACCACCAATACCTCTCTCCCCTTCCAGCCCATCTTCGAGTGTTTAGATTCAAGAACTGCAATGGTGCTCTTTTCCGTGATCTCCCTGATCAACTTCCTCCTCATGGTCCCCCTCAACACCTGGGTCATGTGGCTCGGAACCAGGCCGAGAGTTCCCATGACAACACCAACAACAACGAAAACAATCGAGATCTTCACCTGTAACCTGGCTGCAATGGAGATAGGCCACAGCTTCATAATCACTTGCTTCTCTATTAGCTACTACCTGAATGTGGATGCATTGATAATCATCTCCATAATGAGTGATAGCCTTGTCACGTGTGGTAGACCTCTGTTCCATTGCTGTACCTGCCTGGAGCGTTACCTGGCCGTGGTCCACCCTGTGGCCTACCTGAGGCTCAGAGCCCCCCAGTACAGGTGGGCCCTGACTGGGGTTATCTGGCTCGTTTCCCTAGGCTGGGTGGGGGTGATGGTATGGTGTTTTCCATTTTATCCCACCAAACTGCTTTTTGGCTTGTTCCTACCCCCTTTAATGTTCATGTGTTTCTGTAGCCTGGCCGTTCTGAGGGTTCTGATTCGTCCAGGGCCGGGGGAAGGGGGCGGGGACAAGAAGCAGAGGGAACAATTGAAGATGAGGGCTTTCAGAACCATCATGGTCATCTTGGCGACGCTGGTGGTCAGTTTCGGGTCGTCTCTTATTGTGTCGGTGGTGAAGGATGTGATCCCCTATGACAATGGGTGCATAGCTCTCGTAGTGACCTTCCTGTTTTTTTCCCCCAGTTCTGCTGTTCAACCTATTCTTTTCTTACACAAGGTCGGGAAACTGCATTGCCTTTAAAACCCTATGTCTAGGGTAATGTTTCCCAACTCCAGTCGAGTACCCCCAACAGCAAACATTCTTGTTGTAGCATCTGAAAAACCCACCTGATTCAACTCATTGAGGGCTCGATGATTAGTTAAATCAGGAGTTTTTGTTCGGGGCTAAAACAAAAATGAGTGCTGTTGGGTGGACTGGAGTTGGGAAACACTCACCTTGGGAATGATATTCTGTGCATCGGTGGCTTAGCAACCTGTTGGCCTGGCCCTGTAAAGGTTTTGTATAGCACATGCGCAGAGCATTACATGGATATTTAGAAAACAGGCGTCCTGGGGTCAGGGCAAACAGGATGCTAAAGCCTCAGGGCTTGTTTGACATTGCAGCTGACACTGTAGGCAGCTGCCCACTGACTAATATCATGGAAAGTGCTGGTGTTCTTTATGTTTTGCACACTCGGTGTATACCAACAACCACAAAATGTAAATCCACGAAGACGGACTGTAATTGACTTCCTAATGCAGGCATGCATCAAGGGAGGGTGCAAATTGGGAGGAGACAATAGTTTGAATTCTGTTGGAGTTGATGTCTGTCACCAATTGGTAAGAAATTGGCACCTCAGATTCCATCTGGTCCTAGTCATGTCCAACATCACAATGTATTTTTTTATGGTCTGTGTGCAGTAGCGCTTTCTGCCCACATGCTTGTTGGACGTTTTTGGAGGAATGTGATTGTTCCATATTTATTTGTCCTATTTTTGTCTTTGCTGAAGCCCATTTCAAACACTTTACTTTCATAAAATAATATACAAACACCATCCTTTGTCACTTGAATGATCTTCCTCTGTAAGGAATGTTTATATCCAATATGATTTTACAATAACACATGTTTAATTTTGGACTGAGCTTTCTTTTTCTTAAATGTTTTATGTACAAAAACAAAAAAAACATCACACACAGGTGTTAGGCAACCGGTCATCAGGTTATTTAAATATGTTTCCGTCTCAGGTGTCTGTTTTGTTTTGCTTATTTGAATGGGATCAGCTCTGCCACTGCTAAAAACGTTCAGTTTTCAAACTATATTGTAGATAACAATAGTTTATTTGCATTGTTATTATGGGGAATTGTGTATAGATTGATGAGGGGAAAAAAACAATTTAATCAATTTTAGAATAAGGCTGTAACGTAACAAAATGTGGAAAAAGTCAAGAGGTCTGAATACTTTCCGAATGCACTGTATCTCTTTATAACTCATTGCATCAATGTTTTAATTGTGTAACAAAATATATTTTATCAGTATTATATACAGAAACTAGTCTGAGGGGTGGAACTCAAACCACACAGTCCAGTCTATAGTTTCTTAAATGAACAAATGGTCAGCTTTCAATCAAACAAATATAAGTATTATCATATGACTATGATTCAAATCATGAAAAGCCCAATAGTTGAATAAAATAGACACCTCACTTAATGTAATTGGAGTGTTAAGTAATTTAAATAAATAAAATATATAATAATTCATTCAAACAGTCTGTTTTATTTAAATAGTGGGACTTTGGTTTGAAACCTGTCACATCCCTAACCTGTCAATGAACCCTAACCCGCCCAAGCAACGAGATAACAAAACGCTCAAGTTTAAGTCCCACTGTTGAAATGAAACCGGCTGTGCTTGAATGGAAGCTTTAACCATCCACAGAGAAAATGTTGAACCTGTACCATTTCCATTTCCATCTTAAAACTATTTTCTTAGAATGTACTGTATGTACATACAGTACATTCATGGCGAGAAGTACCTCTATGCAAATGCTTGTGACAGCTCTCGGCTATGAAAACTGTCATCTGTAACAAAACAAAGGGCACTATGGTAGATGGCATTCAAAGGTTTAAGAGTAGTAGCAGCTGCACCTTGATAAATAATATCACCATAATCCCCTACATCTTTACCAATGAGTGGGAGCTGCTGCGACTCAACACTTCCATTCGTCATCGCTCAAGTATTGGGAGCGATGAATTGTAGCCACATTCAAAGTAGCTGAAAGTGTGCAAGCCTGGATAGCTGTATGGCCCATAGAAATAGAATGCCAGTCCACCCATTGTGCTACCACTGACTGGACTGGACACACCCTTTCTAATCATTCTATTTCTATGGTGTGTCCACCGATGCCGCTAACCTAGTCTAGACAGGTAATTTCCATCTACCTGAAGCTAGTCAGCAGTCATCCCATAGTGGAACATGCCACAGACATGGACGACCCACAGGGCAAGTCCAAGATCATGGATGTAGCTGCAAATTCAATCTCAAAAGCCTCCAACCAACTTCAGGTCCTTGTGGGTGATATTTTAATCCAAAGTAGCAAGGCCATGTAGTTAATGCTATCAGCCTGAAGCCCTCTACAGACGTGTCCTCTACCAGTGATTGCTTTAGAATCGCATCTGCAGCCAAGCAGAGGGTAAAAGGAAGGGCTACTTCTCATCATTCTGAAGAGATATGCGAGGGGAAAAATAAAAAGCCTGTAAGTATAATGCTTATACCTTGTTGCCCTGTTATACAGTTGATACTGTTTATATCTTTCTTTCTTTCTATTCAGGCCCATGTGGCATTCAAGAGAGGATGTAAGGCAGAAGGTTAAGAGCCTCACCTCACCCCATAACACACAGGGATATCAGTAGTGGGAGGCTCTCAATGCTGCCAACACTTGTGAGACTAGGTTGCCTCTGCACCCACCAATTTTACCATCAGTAAACTTTGAGGGGCATTTCATTTGAATGCATTTTGTTTTTCTTTGAAACCCCAATTCATATCAAACCAGTGGATTATTAATGGTCAAAAGTAACCTTACTTTGCAATAGCTTTGACAACATTTCCAGTGCCCTCTATTTATTTGTGCAACAAACAACCCAAAGATAAAGCCTTATACTCACAAAAGAAAGCCTCTTATCTTTGGTGAACATCCATTACAAGAAAAAATGTATGATACATGTTAAGGCAGACCAAGGAAAACAAAAACAATGAGAATGTTATACTTAAACACTTAATAGCTGAAAGACACCAATGGCAGAATCAAAGCCAACCTGCTTTGGCAATGTTTACGCAATATATTTGTTTACCTAGTATGCTTAGGCCTACATGCTACTGCGTGAATACTGCCCAGTGGGTTTGGTTGAATCGAGCCCCAAGTCTCTACACTATCCTTGAAATTAATTATCTAATAAATTAGCATTAATGGTTATGTAGCACTCCACTTGTTGCCAAACTGAATGCTTTTCTATTTATTGATTACTTATCTGGGGTCAATGGGCCTGTGACTAGAACTGGGGAGAGGATCTCTTTCTCAACAAAACATCATGAATCTCATTGACTCTGGAAGCCCTTATGGACTATCAGACTCAAAATAAAACAATCCAAGGCTTTAAGTGACATTCAGTTAACGTTTCCCTCAAAATCTCTTGGTCATCAGACCTGTGTTCAAATACCATTTGAAATCTACAATTAGTTAGCTTTGCCAGTCTGGGATGTCCAGTAGGTGAGGTTTGCCTGTTGTTTTGTCTGTTGCACATACACATGTAGAGGAGGTAGGTGACACAGACACCCCAAACTAAAGCTGTAACAAAGTGTTATGGAATGGCCAACACTTCCTATGGTGATCCAGCATTCATTGCCTGTTTATCTGGGTAAAGTGAGATGTTTTCATCAAACCTTGAATGGGAGATTATAGACTACAGCAAATACAAACAAACAGATCAAATGTTCTTGAAACAGCAGTGATCCCTGCTGTTTTCTGTGCAGAGCATTCTCATGGCTTCACCGCTGTGTGTGTGTGTGTGAGGGGTCCGCCTGTCTCATTTATCCCTGGTGTTCAAGTCCCCCAAAGAAAGATAGGGTAGTTACAAATCAGTCTCCACGGAAACAACTCTATCACCAGTCCAGTCTCCATGGAAATTATCCAGCGCTGGTACGGTACCAATACCCGGGAGCATCTTCTGTTTGAGAGCTCAAATGACATCAGGTGTATGAGAGTTTGGAGCAGAGATTGTTTCTCTGCTGTCTCTGGTTGGAGAGATGCATGCTGAGATGCATCCACTCAAAGAGATGCTTGTTGGTAGTGAGTGCCCAACCCTTCCTTTCTGTTAGCGATCTTTGATTGAGTAGATTACTCAGATAAAAATGGGGAACCTACCAAAAATGGCAAAATAAGTGTCCTTTTTGTGTTCAGATCCCTGTCAGGGCAATACAGAAAATTAGTTTATTTTTATTAAAGGGTCTTCATTTTGTTGACTGTGTGAGACAGAGTAAGAGAGGGGTATGTTCATTGAGTGCATCTTACCACTCTTGTTACACAGCTTAAGAACAAATTTGAGTTCATTTAAATTGGTTTTACATCTGAATAGGATATGGTTTTACACTATATAGTTTAAAAGGAATTAAATTAGTTTGTAAGAGGAATGTGTATGTGAACCCTGGGAGGGATAGAGACCAGTGTTGCCAACTTGAAGTCGCTATATTTAGAGAGCTCAGACCCCCACAGCGACTTTTTTTTTTTCAAAGAAACTACTTTTCAGGCTGCCTTTGGGGAGTTTTGATACCATTTAGCGACTTTTCCCACAAACAAGATTGGGAATATCTGCCTATGCAACAGAAATCACAGCAGGTGTGCGGCAGGAAAAGGGGCGAATTTCGGGGACCGCAGCAATGCAAATTGGAGCCGAAAAGTTGTGGCGGCAACTGCAAAATGTAATCTCGCGACAAATAAAGCAGCCAATTGCAATTCTCACAAAATGTTTTTTGCAACACTGGTAGTCAGCATACGTGCCAAATTCGTGTCATCAAAAGGCATGCAATTCTGTTTAATTGTTTAATAAGGACCCATCAAATAGTTGAAAGAGAAACAACCATTTTGGTTTATATCACTTTGTGATATAATTGACCACAAGTAAAGTTGCATAAACTAACCCACTGATTATGCCTCATGAATGTCAATGAGGGAGATAAATAAGAAAAACAAAAAATGCCATCATAAAACAAATAAATCTGATCCCCATACAGATGTTAAAATTATGCATTTGGCCATGTTTGACAGAGATTGAAACAAATCTCAAGGTAAAGTAAGTGCCAAGGAGACGCCTTCAAGAAGGGATGGAGCCAGCAAGAGTGTGTGTGTGCGCACGTGGGAAGGAATCAGAAAGTAAGGACAGAACAGGACAAGGCTGCAGCGGAGTCCTCGGTAGGAAGGGTGTGGGAAGGAGCAAGATAAACAACGAGAGGAGAAGGAAGGTCATGACTCTTCATTGCCCGAGTCTTCCTCGTCATTAAAGCCACCCTCTCCTGCCATCTGGCCCACTGCCTCTGCATCATCGTCATCGTCGTCCTCCTCCTCGATATCATCATCGTAGAGGTCATCGTAGAGCAGGTCCGAGCTGCTGTCGTGGGAAGGCACTTTGGTCTGGATGCAGTACTCTGCCAGCGTAGTAGGCACCTTCACGCCGTCCTGCTCCGCCTCCACTTTAGTGGACACGACCTGCTTCCTGAGAGAGATAGACAGCGAGAGAGAAATAGAGAGGGAGAGAGCACAACAGACAGAAGAGTGAAAAGTTCCAGATATAAAAATGAAGTGAATGATTGCACCGAATTTTCACGTTTAGTTGCATGTGTATAAACGAGCATGATGTTGTTTGTCATTTTGTGTTTAAAAGAAAGTGAATTCTAAGAACCTGATGATCTCGGCATACTCTTTGTCCTTGCCTTTGCTGTCTCTCCACTTGCGGAACATAACAGAGGCATCGACATTGGCCGGGGAGAAGGTGTTGGGCTCATTCAACAGAGAGATCACACTCAGTAGGATGGTCCTGAACATACAGACATATACATATACAAATGTCCAGAGAGTTGGGGGTGTGTTCAGTTGATGAAACATTTTGCAACGTTTTAGAACAATATGTCCAGCATCACACCGCACAACTGCCCTCTGAGCCACCATCATTACAATGTTCCTCAACAGGTTGTTCAAAACAGTACCCTGTCTGTTCACTTAAATGTTTGCTAGGTTTACTTCATCCTGAACGCAGCCCAGGTGTTTTACCTGACATTCTGGGTGGGATTCCATCTCTCAGAGGGCAGCTCTCCGCTCCGGGGGTCGTCAACAGGGGGGTGAAGGATGGAGATGCACACGTCCCCATTCTGTAGACAAGCAACATGTTACACTCCACAGCAATAGCAACAACTGGCCATAAATTCATATAATCACACAAAAGCAAGACACACAAAAACAGCGGGGGTCAGTGTGCTGCTAACAGCTTAGCTTCCTCCACTGTCTGACTGCCCCATACTGGGCTTGAACCAGTGATCCTCTGTTTCGCAACACACGTTACAGCCCTATTTGACAATGTTCCAACGGGCTGAGCCACCCAAAAAGTACCAAGCTAGTTGTGGAATGAGCTGACGATCCATCCTTAACTCTTACACAAACATACAATGTGGTACACCTCACCTCATATATGTTGGGGTGCCACATCTTCGTGAGGAAACGGAATGTAGGTGGACAGTAAGGGTAGTCAACTGGAAACTTAATGTGTGCCTGGAAATGAGAGAAAATCAGTGATGTGTGAGGGCAGGAATACTTTGACATTTCAGAAAGTGTGTTGAAACCCACTGGTGTATTTTGGCCTGGGTGACAGATAACAACTCAGTTGTAACATAACAAACAAAGCAGTATTTATTCGATGGTCATTAAAGTGGTACGCCAAGTTTGTCAAACATTGCTCTCTAGGCCGGGGTATGCACTCACGCAGCTCAATAATGAAGTAGAGGTGCCTAGCGTTACTTCTTAGTCCAAGGACCTTACATGTTATGTTTAAAGGGTGAATTGGCTCTGGAAGCCAAAGCAACCAACTACTCCCATCTAACTATGAATCGATTCTCAATTGCGGTGCGGTACGGTTCTAGAAACATAAATCTTTACATTGTTTTAACACAGTTGCAACCGACAGTATTTTTCAGTGACAACACATTTGTGTCGTCTGTCTTCCGTTTACACCATAAATTGTGGTTAACACAAAGGTGTTCGGTGACACATATAGCTGATTAGCACAGGTAGTCCACTCTGTCTTCTGTAAACAAGCACTGTAACATGGAAATATGGCTGTGTGAGAACCATAACCCTATAAAAGTTGTGAATCAATTTAACCTTATATTTTTAGAAAATTATACTGAAAAAAATATAAATATAATAATGTACTTGGAAAAAAAACATTGCACTCAAGCATATCCAGTTCTGCCCTCAATTGTTGTCATTAGAAGACACTGAGTCTGAACTGTAGATGGTAAATTATTTATTGGGAAATCAAACTTGAAGCTGATCCAGCATTTATAGAAATGTTTCATGAGCTGAAATAAAAGATCCCAGAAATGTTCAATACGCACAAAAAGCTTATTTCTCTCAAATGGTGTGAACAAATTTGTTTAAATCCCTGTAAGTGAGCATTTCTCATTTGCCAAGACGATCCATCCACCTGACAGGTGTGGCATATCAAGAAGCTGATTAAACAGCATGATCATTACACAGGTGCACCTTGTGCTGGGGACAATAAAAGGCCACTCTAAAAATGTGCAATTGTCATCACACATCATAATGCCACAGATGTCTCAAGTTTTGAGGGAGCATGAAATTGTCATGCTGACTGCAGGAATGTCCACCAGTGTTGTTGCCAGATAATTTAATATTGATTTCTCTACCATGAGCCACCTCCAACTTCATTTTAGAGAATTTGGCAGAATGTCCAACCGGCCCCACCGCAAACCATGTGTAACCACGCCAGCCCAGGACCTCCATATCTGTCTTCATCACCTGCGGGATCGTCTGAGACCAGTCACCCGGACAGCTGATGACACTGTTGGTTTGCACAACCAAATAATTTCACAAACTGTCAGAAACCGTCACAGGGAATCTCATTTGCATGCTCATCGTCCTCACCAGGGTCTTAACCTGACTGCAGTTTGCGGTCGTAACTGACTTCAGTGGGCAAATGCTCCATTTTGATGGCCACCGGCACGCTGGAGAAGTGTGCTCTTCAGAGAATAATCCCAGTTTCAGATGGTTGACAGCATGTATGGCATTGTGTGGGCGAGCGGTTTCACATTATGAACAGTGGCCCATGGTGGCAGTGGGGTTATGGTATGAGCAGGCATAAGCTATTGGCAACGAACACAATTACATTTTATCGATGGCAATTTCAATGCACAGAGATACTGTGACGAGATCCTGAGGGTCCATTGTCATCAAATCAAATCAAATGCTATTCATCCGCCGTCATCATCTCATGTTTCAGCCTGACAATCCATGGCCCCATGTTGCAAGGCTGCACACAATTCCTGGAAGCTGAAAATGTCCCACTTCTTCCATGGCCTGCAAACTCACCAGACATGTCATCACCCATTGAGAATGCATGTTCCAGTTCCCACCAATATCCAGCAACTTCGTACAGCCATTGAAGAGGAGTGGGACAACAGATGTGTTGCACTGCATTAGGCAAATGGTGGTCACACCAGATACTGACTGGTTGTCTGATCCACACCCCTAATTTTATTTCAGGTACAGTATCTGTGACAACAGATGCATATCGGTATTCCGATTCATGTGAAATCCATAGATTAAGAGGGCCTAATGAATTTATTTCCATTGAATAATTCAGTAAAATCTTAAAAATTGTTGCATGTTGCATTTATATTTTTGTTCAGTGTATTTCTCGCCGATATGAAATACAAGGTCCTTATGTTTCCAAAACCGTACTGCAAGCAAGCGTCGCAGCTCTTAGCAAAACTCGCCCCTACAGAAGGAACCTTCCTTCACAGACTCTTATATGTAATGTAATGGTTTGAGTCATGATTAAGGGCTAGCACTCACGGTGGCCAGTCAAACACTGATTGTCTACATATAAATATAACAACAAAAAGTGTGTTGTGTTAGGCTATGCTAAAAGTACTGTTTGGATTCTTGTTGTTTTATGTCTATACTATAAGACTAGAGTTAGCCCGGATCAGGTGAATTGCCCATAGACAAGACGGACTAAATCAGCGATTCTCAGCTGGTAGGTCGTGGCCCAAATTTTGGTCGCGGGAGGTTTTGAATGGGTCATAGGTGTCTGAGTAAAAATGAACTATTAATATTTTTTTATAAATTATTTGATGTGAAAAAAATACTCGTCTGAATTTAACATGAACCAGGTAGAAGTGTGAACAAATTATAATGAATGTACAGTTTTAAAATAATTTAATCCCTGAACATTTTTTCTTCAATCACAGTACTTTCAATATAGAGCTATGTGCAGTGCTATTTTGGCTGATTTTGTGGTCTCAAACCAGTGAGTTTATAAACATTCATGTAATTGAAACATTTAATATCAATACAGCATAAAAAATAGTTTTCCTGATTGTATTTTGGCAATTATTTTTCTTGATGCAAATATTGGGTCGCAACTGAGACAACCTGGTTCAATTTGGGTCCTGAGGCAAAACCAGTTGAGACTAAATTATCCCTCACCTTGAAGTATCCCCCCTCGTAAAGTGTGTTGGGGGGTCCAAATATGGCCACCTCCCAGTTGTACAAGTCTGACTCTTCTACTGGGGTGATGCGGAAACCCTCCACTGGTTCCTCTTGGAGAGACTTCAGTTCAAGCATCAGTGCCTTATGAGAGCTTGGCATCTGCTGCTGCGCCATGGTGACACAAGAGTAATGAAGTGTCAAAACCGGACGACCCCGTTTGCTCTCGCTCTTTGGCAGTTTTCTCAATAGCCAGTCAAATAAAACAGGACCAATTCAAATTGCTCGTCCCAACAAGCAACAGCTGGTAGTCATATAAATGTATGCAAGCATTAACCTCCACGTCTTGATGGTAGGTGGCTAGCACTAGCTATCCACCTAACGGTGCAGCCTGCTCTAAACAAGTCGGGAGCATGAACTAGCGACAAAACTTCTGCTGGCAGTGTTGACAGTTCATTGGATAATGAAGAAGCTACTATTGGTAGAGACTAAAATATTTATATACAGTTTTGACACGCCAAATGTTTTATCGCTGCATATTCCTCGATCTGTGCATCTATTATTGTTTTATTCTGGGGGTGGTCAGGTTTACAAATGACCTTCTGTCCCCACATTCAAAATATAGCTAGCGTCTTTGATATCCAACCATTTATAACTTGTTTCATAATGTTATGAAAAGTACAATTAGATGACAAACGGTGTTTCTGTTTTTCCTGTGTCATTCGTTCGTTCTAAGTCGATCTGTCAAGACTCGGCAGATCCTGCGGGTTGTTTTGACATTTGTTTGTTTGAGAGCTCGCTAGCTGCTCCACGAGTCTCAAACTCTACCAACGTTCATGATTCGTTTTTTGTTGTTGTGTAATCATATGACCAGCAATATCTCTTTACAATAACTACAGCGTTATAAATTAATCCATATTTGTGTAGGAACTTCCTTCTCTCTTAAATTCCAACCTTTGCTTCCTGGAGATTTCACTGCGCTTGCTGCCTCGCGCACTTACGTCGTAGCGTAGGCAACACCTTGCACTTACGTTTTACGTGAAAAACTACGTAAAAAATATAGCTAGGGTATTTAGTATCCAACCATTTTAACTTGTTTCATACTGTTATAATGAAAAGTAGAATTAGATGATAAACGGTGTTTATACTGTTTTTCCTGTGTCATTCGTCCGTTCTCTGTAGATCTGTCTAGACTCTTTGCAGGTCCAACGAGTTGTTCTCAGCCTCTTGTTTGTGTTCGAGAGGATAGCTTTTCTCCGAATCCCACGACCCTTACAAAACAAAATCGCCGAGTGCAGTATAATTAAGCAATAATGCCCGAGGGGGTGTGGTATGGACGATATACCATGGCTAAATGATGTTCTTAAGCACGACGCAACGCAGGGTGGTAGTAGACCGCCCTTAGTCTGGTATATTGTCCATATATCACAAGCCTTATTCTATTATAATGCTATCACCACCCAGAGGGCAAGGTCAGTACAGGTGCATCAAAGCTCAGACCAAGAGACTGAAAAACAGCTTCTATCTCAAGGCCATCAGACTGTTAAACAGCCATCACTAGCACAGAGAGGCCACTGCCTACATACAGACTTGAAATCATTGGCCACTTTAATAAATGGAACACTAGGCACTTTAATAATGGCACTTTAATAATCTTTACATATCTTGCATCACTCATCTCATGTATATTCTGTATTCTATACTATTTATTGCATCTTAGCCTATGCGCTCTGACATTGCTCATCCATATATTTATATATTCTTATTCAATCACTTTACTTAGATGTGTGTGTATTAGGTATTTGTTGTGGAATTGTTAGATATTACTTGTTAGATATTGCTGCGCTGTTGTAACTAGAAGCACAAACATTTCGCTACACTCGCAATAACATCTGCTAACCATGTGTATGTGACCAATGAATTTGATTTGAACTGATTACCAATGTAATTAGAGCAGTAAAAATACATGTTTTGTCATACCCATGGTATACATAAGGTCTGATATACCACGGCTTTCAACAAATCAGCATTCAGGGCTCGAACCACCAAATGTATAACTGTAGTTAGAGTGCATTATAACTGCAGTATGCTGCAAATACTGAGTCCAAAATAAAATGTTTTTACTGCAGTAATTTTGCAGTGTAACTGCATTTACAGTGCAGTATAACTGCAGTTCAACTACAGTACACTGCAGTTATTCTGCAATTACTGCATCCAAAATACAGCAGTCAACTGCAGTTACTGCACTTTTACTACAGTTTCAAAAGTGCAATCTTTTTTTGTAAGGGGTGCTGCTAGTGCTCGCTCCGAGTCTCAAACTCTACCAATGTTTATGATTAGTTTTAAAGTTCTCCTATGACCAGCAAAATGTCTTTTACATAATTATACTGTTATAAATTAATCCATATTTGTGTAGGAGCTTCATTTTCTCTCTTTCGTTCCTCACTTTGCTTTGCTTCAGGCAACACCTTGTACTTACAAGTTGAAAAAAGTATTTTTTTTTAAACACTCAATTAGACCATGGCCATTTCAAGCTTATCTTTCTATAAAATAAAAAGTTATTTCAGAATATTTAGGCATGTTAGCTGGCTAACTCAGGGGTCCTGCTGTGTGGTATATCACTCTGAGACTGAGGATTATCCCACTGCTGCCAACCAATATAGTGATAGAAGGGTGGGGCTTGACTGTATCATTGGATCCAGTAGTACATTTGTTTTTTCAAGAAAATCATTCATACATGGGCTGTTCAAAATATATAGCATCACAAAGCCACCTTACATTAAATCTGTGCAGCGTTTAATGTAAACTCGTGGTATCAGGCGGCTTTGCAGGGCTACAATACATAGGCCAGTTCTAAAACATAAGTAGATTGTGGGATGACTAGGTGCATACACACACCTTGTGTTGTGACCAATAACACAGTGATCCGATAATATCAATCCAAACCAATGGATGTCTTTTGATTCATATTTGTATACCTAGTGGTTACAGCAAAGTGAGTTTAGTAGGCTAGTGTTATTAATCACAGGGAGGCTAAACTTTTCCCCCTCTATCTGGACCATGTGTCAAACTAATTTCACAGAGGGAGGAGTGTCTGTGGGTTATCAAGTCAAAGTTTATTTGTCACACGCTGAATACAACAGGTGGACCTTACAGTGAAATGCTTTACTTACAGGCTCTAACCAATAGTGCAAAAAAGGTATTAGGTTGTCACGCCCTGACATATCTCTGTTTTCTTTATATTTTGGTTAGATCAGGGTGTGACTAGGGTGGGTACGCTAGTTTTTGTATTGTCTAGGGGTTTTGTAGGTCTAGGTGATTTGTTTGTCGATGGTGACCTGATATGGTTCCCAATCAGAGGCAGCTGTTTAGCGTTCTCTGATTGGGGATCATATTTATGTAGCCATTTCCCTTGGGTGTTTGTGGGATCTTGTCTGTGTAGTTGCTTGTCAGCACTTGTTCGTATAGCGGCACGCTTTGGTCATTCTTTAAATAAGAATGTATGTATACCACGCTGCGCCTTGGTCCGATCCTTATAACGAACATGACATAGGTGAACAATAGGTAAGTAAAGAAATAAAAACAGTAAAAAGACAGTGAGAACAGTAGTGAGGCTACATACAGACATCAGTTAGTCAGGCTGATTGAGGTAGTATGTTGATGTGGTTAAAGTGACTATGCATATATGATGAACAGAGTAGTGTAAAGAGGTGTTGGCGGGTGGTGGGACACAATGCAGATAGCCCGGTTAGCAAATGTGCGGGAGCACTGGTTGGTCAGGCCAATTGAGGTAGTATGTACATGAATGTATAGTTAGTGACTGCATATGATAAACAGAGTAGCGCACGATGCAAATAGTCTGGGTAGCCATTTGATTACCTGTTCAGGAGTCTTGTGGCTTGGGGGTAAAAACTGTTGAGAAGCCTTTTTGTCCTAGACTTGGCACTCTGGTACCACTTGCCATGCAGTAGTAGAGAGAACATTTACATTTAAGTCATTTAGCAGACTCTCTTATCCAGAGCGACTTACAAATTGGAGAACAGGCTATGGCTGGGGTCTTTGACAATTTTTAGGGCCTTCCTCTGACACCGGCTGGTGTAGAGGTCCTGGAAGGCAGGCAGCTTAGCCCCAGTGATGTACTGGGCCGTAAACACTACCTTCTGGAGTGCCTTGCGGTCGGAGGCCGAGCAATTGCCGTACCAGGCAGTGATGCAACCACATGCTCTCAATGTTGTGTGTAAATTACTCCACTCTTGTAATTGATTGAGGAATTAAGATCACTAATTAGTAAGGAACACCTGTTTGTATAGGTCTTAATTGAAAAGGAAAAACTTAAACCTTGCAGACATTCGTCCCTCCGTGGAATGAGTTTGACACCCCTGATCTAGACTCTCTAGATATAGAGGATCACTTCCAACACAGGCCGGAGAAACCGTGGGGATTCTCCCACTGCTGCCACCAATGCACTAGCGATTGAAGGGAAATAGTTGTGGAGTTTGAACCTGGGATTCTGCAGTTAAAGGGCAAACACACACTACAAAAAGGGGTAGCAATAACTTTTTTTTTAAATCACTGAACATTCCAACATAAAATCATTTAATTCAGTATATTGTTACATATCAAAATTATTGAACTACTTGAATGTAAAATGCCCATTTTTTTTTTTATGTCAAAATGATTGCCCATGGATTTCACTTGCAAATTCAAGCCCATTTTTTTTCCCCTCCTGACGTTCAAGCCCTGGTGGCTCGCTGTGAGCGTATAGTAGTTAGTCCTCTGCGTTGTGGCTGCAGCGTCCCTGGTTCGATGCCGGGTCATGGCATTAAGATACAATGTCACAGCAAAATAGTTTTTTTTTTTTTACCTCTTAACCTCGTGTCTTTGAAATCAACTTTGGCTTCCCAACAAACAAACAAACCTGAGGTAACTGACATCTATAGCCTTTGGCACACCAGCTAACAAGCTACATATGGTAGCATTCATAATTATTGCATGAAGAACAGCAGATAAAACTAAAGGAGCTCAGCCACCAACCATGTGAGTGCGGTGCTGTGTGTACATGGAATGGTTCCGTATGGGACTGTAACTGATCTGGATGCTGAATGTATTCTGTACATTCAGTATAGACTCCTTTCCAGTACCGGACACACTGACATAAAGCACAAATGCGCGTGACTCTTGGCTGCAGTAAGAAAGCCATTGCCATCTGCGCCCATTCAACAGCCTAGATTGACCTTTGTATTACTTCTAAACAAAATATTTTTTTGGGGGGGGTTCTGTCATATATACATATATTCATACACATAGCTCATATATCAAGCACATATACAGTGCCTTGCGAAAGTATTCGGCCCCCCTGAACTTTGCGACCTTTTGCCACATTTCAGGCTTCAAACATAAAGATATAAAACTGTATTTTTCTGTGAAGAATCAACAACAAGTGGGACACAATTATGAAGAGGAACGACATTTATTGGATATTTCAAACTTTTTTAACAAATCAAAAACTGAAATTGGGCGTGCAAAATTATTCAGCCCCCTTAAGTTAATACTTTGTAGCGCCACCTTTTGTGGCGATTACAGCTGTAAGTCGCTTGGGGTATGTCTATCAGTTTTGCACATCGAGAGACTGAATTATTTCCCATTCCTCCTTGCAAAACAGCTCGAGCTCAGTGAGGTTGGATGGAGAGCATTTGTGAACAGCAGTTTTCAGTTCTATCCACAGATTCTCGATTGGATTCAGGTCTGGACTTTGACTTGGCCATTCTAACACCTGGATATGTTTATTTTTGAACCATTCCATTGTAGATTTTGCTTTATGTTTTGGATCATTGTCTTGTTGGAAGACAAATCTCCGTCCCAGTCTCAGGTCTTTTGCAGACTCCATCAGGTTTTCTTCCAGAATGGTCCTGTATTTGGCTCCATCCCTCTTCCCATCAATTTTAACCATCTTCCCTGTCCCTGCTGAAGAAAAGCAGGCCCAAACCATGATGCTGCCACCACCATGTTTGACAGTGGGGATGTGTGTTCAGGGTGATGAGCTGTGTTGCTTTTACGCCAAACATAACGTTTTGCATTGTTGCCAAAAAGTTCAATTTTTGTTTCATCTGACCAGAGCACCTTCTTCCACATGTTTGGTGTGTCTTCCAGGTGGCTTGTGGCAAACTTTAAACGACACTTTTTATGGATATCTTTAAGAAATGGCTTTCTTCTTGCAACTCTTCCATAAAGGCCAGATTTGTGCAATATACGACTGATTGTTGTCCTATGGACAGAGTCTCCCACCTCAGCTGTAGATCTCTGCAGTTCATCCAGAGTGATCATGGGCCTCTTGGCTGCATCTCTGATCAGTCTTCTCCTTGTATGAGCTGAAAGTTGAGGGACGGCCAGGTCTTGGTAGATTTGCAGTGGTCTGATACTCCTTCCATTTCAATATTATCGCTTGCACAGTGCTCCTTGGGATGTTTAAAGCTTGGGAAATCTTTTTGTATCCAAATCCGGCTTTAAACTTCTTCACAACAGTATCTCGGACCTGCCTGGTGTGTTCCTTGTTCTTCATGATGCTCTCTGCGCTTTTAACGGACCTCTGAGACTATCACAGTGCAGGTGCATTTATACGGAGACTTGATTACACACAGGTGGATTGTATTTATCATCATTAGTCATTTAGGTCAACATTGGATCATTCAGAGATCCTCACTGAACTTCTGGGGAGAGTTTGCTGCACTGAAAGTAAAGGGGCTGAATAATTTTGCACGCCCAAGTTTTCAGTTTTTGATTTGTTAAAAAAGTTTGAAATATCCAATAAATGTCGTTCCACTTCATGATTGTGTCCCACTTGTTGTTGATTCTTCACAAAAAAATACAGTTTTATATCTTTATGTTTGAAGCCTGAAATGTGGTAAAAGGTCGCAAAGTTCAAGGGGGCCGAATACTTTCGCAAGGCACTGTATTTAAGAGGCCTCGGTGCCCTCAGGCTGTTTTAAGAGCCTGTTTGTGACCATAGGATTAAAGCTTGCACAACAAACACACCCAGCCATACACTGCCCCTCTCAGTTCCCCTTATCTCACGACTCCTGGACACACAGACATTCCATCGCACGAACACACACACCTCACTCCCCTCGCTACTGGTCGGGTGCCCAGAGCAGAGGACTCTGCTGTGCACCAATGGGGCTCCTGCTCTGGCTAGAGCAGGCCCGCCTCCAACCTTCACCAACCAGTCAGAAGACAGAACTACAAGAATCAACCTACGTCATTCTATGTACAAAATCCGCTGCACACTCTGTTTAAGCACCCTTTTCAGCTGACTCCTTCCGAGCCATATGACTAGGTCCGTGCACGCTAAAACTACAGGACAAGATATCTTTTGACTAAATAAACTGCCTTTTGTTACAACTGAAATCCACTCTGTCCAGCGTCGTTGTTTTGCATTCCCTCTCCAGTATGTAAACACCAACAAAATGGTAGCAGAGGATGGTTGTTTCCTGAATTCGATCTATGATAAGTTGGTGTGAGAGGACGAAACAAATCAGCGGCTCAAAATCAGACGGAAGAGTGACCTGTAGTACAGGAGACCATCAACCATTCGTCTTGCCTCAGGAAACCTGATCAGAGCGCTCTACCAAAAGGTAAGCAGAACCTGTTAAATCGAAATCTGCATATTATATTATAGTCTAAACCAAATTTTGATCAGAAGTACTGAGTGTGAGTGAATCGTTGCCAAATTATTTTTTACATAAGAACCTAAGGCATTGATCAAAGAGATCTTGTTTTGCTAAAAAAAAAAAACTTTTAAATATTTTTTTTTATTGGACTATTGTGAGTTATTTTAATTGGAATATGTGAATTGTGATTGACCAAAGTGTTAGATTCCTTCTGGGACCCTGTTTGTTCTGAAATCTGCAAAGAAAACTGTCCTCATTTTTTATATATATATATGTATATAGGTTGTGTATAGAGGTGAAGTTAAGCAGTGGCTGTGTTCTAACACATAAAGGACACAATAATGGATATTGGAAATTTAATGTGAATTTCATACGAATGAATGTGGTATTGAGAAAACATATGAACCAGAGTTGACGTTCCACGATTTTGAGACCGGGGAAATTAAATTGAGAGAAACGTTTGTTGCGGAGTAACCGCCATGCTAAGTTACGTAACTGGGTTATTATGTACTCGTACTGCTAGTCTAGCCACCTAGTAGTCGAGTCACCGTGCCGCTTTGATTGACAGCCGCCGGGCTAAACACTGATTTTCAGTTTTCCATTCCTGTTGTTATTGCCTAAAGTGCTAAAATTATTCTGACAATTGTTATAGAATCAACACGATGAGAAGGTGTCCTCTTTTTTTTGATCTTCCCAAATTTTCGAAGGTAGGACCACCACTCCTCCATTTGTTCTCCGTCAGCAAGCTCACAGTCACATACCTGGTACCATCAGTGACCTGAAATGTGAAGTACAATCACAAACCAGAATAAGCATTACAATGGGTGATGATTAAGGGACTAGGACAAATTACAACTATCTGTTTCTTAATACTGTTAGGGTAACTGTCTGCATCTACAAAGAATTGGTGTTTAACAGAATAAATGATAAAGAAAAAAATGTATTCATTACCTGACTGTCAGCATCATGAGCGTAGGCATGAAAGGCTGGCACTGCAAATGTGTAATCCACCAGATCGGAACTTTAAAAAAAAAATATATATATATATATATTTATTTATTTATTTGAGTGAAGGAGCGGTTATTATGTGTGTAAAATATGACTTATGGTTACAAAGTCGGTATAGAGCAATCAGTTTCAAGCCATTCATAATGGTATCAAGCATTTCATAACTCTTACTACAGCATAGTGGTTAAATATTAAATGCATTATAATAGCTAACATAGATTGATTTGATCAATTTTACCTGTAAATGAGGCTTCAGCTGGCATGCAATGTCATAGTGAAGAAACGTTGTGATGTCTGGTCCCTGTATTGCTTTCAGGTCCCCCAGCAGGAACACAGCAGTTGCAAACAGGAAATGACTGTTTAACATCAGTCATCGTAGCCAATGTTAGATATAACTAAAATACACCAGCTACACATCTGAAGTATCCATCCATCCATCCACCCACCCACATGTATCAATCAACATACTTCTCTTCTCTCTTCAGGTTCAGGAACGTCAGCGGATGCTAATGCCTGCACGCCATCCTAAACACACCAGTTATGTCCAGTTTCTGGGTTTTGGATCACAGCGCTTACTCGCCCACTCCTGTAAAATGCAGTGATTAAGCATGAGTGGAAAAAGTCACATTTACCAAGCAGTTCATGTTTCATCTTGTCTGTTCAATTTAAAAAATATTTGTATGGACAGAATATTCCAATGCTAGAGTCTCATCACCAAGGATAAATGGCTTCTCCTGATTTCAATCAAACCTTTTAACTTTTTCAACATTAGCCCAGCTGTTGGTTATACACACAAACACAAGTCACACAGAAGAGTGCTAGTGAAACTAAACTGATTGTGAGATACATCCCATTCTTCAAAATCCACTGTACCTCAGTTGGTGTGTCTGCACCTCCTACAAAGCAGTCAATTTTGTCTTGGTCACAAAAGAACCACCCAGCATGTTTGGGACCCTCGATGCTTGTCCCAGACTATTTTTCTGGGAAGCAGAAATAGGGCATCAGCTGCAATAATTTGATGACCGTTTTCCTTTAAAACAATAATGCAAATAATGATTTGTACAAAACTATTAGGGATACAGGGAATGGACATTTGCAAGGGTATTAGTTAAACCCCTTTGATCTTTGGGAAACATAAGAAATTTACACTTTAGTTTCTTTGTGAATGTATTTGCAATCGGTAGTATACACTAAGCAGATGATTGGTCCACCTAGCTTTGCCAGAGCCCCGTTATCCAGCGTGTTGTGGATCCAGACAGGCCTTCATGGCAACCGTAGCGTCCACCCACAAGACTTTGCCCTGTGGCAATCCTGTACTTGACCTGTTTCCGCCTCCCATGACTTTGACGAAGGATTGGGTTTTTTGAGAGGCTTGCAATGGTATTGCCGCATAACATTACTACTGTTTGGCAAGGTAATGATAGTCATATAAATATATACACAGTGCCTTGCGAAAGTTTTCGGCCCCCTTGAACTTTGCGACCTTTTGCCACATTTCAGGCTTCAAACATAAACATATAAAACGGTATTTTTTTGTGAAGAATCAACAACAAGTGGGGCACAATCATGAAGTGGAACGACATTTATTGGATATTTCAAACTTTTTTAACAAATCAAAAACTGAAAAATTGGGCGTGCAAAATTATTCAGCCCCTTTACTTTCAGTGCAGCAAACTCTCTCCAGAAGTTCAGTGAGGATCTCTGAATGATCCAATGTTGACCTAAATGACTAATGATGATAAATACAATCCACCTGTGTGTAATCAAGTCTCCGTATAAATGCACCTGCACTGTGATAGTCTCAGAGGTCCGTTAAAAGCGCAGAGAGCATCATGAAGAACAAGGAACACACCAGGCAGGTCCGAGATACTGTTGTGAAGAAGTTTAAAGCCGGATTTGGATACAAAAAGATTTCCCAAGCTTTAAACATCCCAAGGAGCACTGTGCAAGCGATAATATTGAAATGGAAGGAGTATCAGACCACTGCAAATCTACCAAGACCTGGCCGTCCCTCAACTTTCAGCTCATACAAGGAGAAGACTGATCAGAGATGCAGCCAAGAGGCCCATGATCACTCTGGATGAACTGCAGAGATCTACAGCTGAGGTGGGAGACTCTGTCCATAGGACAACAATCAGTCGTATATTGCACAAATCTAGCCTTTATGGAAGAGTGGCAAGAAGAAAGCCATTTCTTAAAGATATCCATAAAAAGTGTCGTTTAAAGTTTGCCACAAGCCACCTGTGAGACACACCAAACATGTGGAAGAAGGTGCTATGGTCAGATGAAACCAAAATTGAACTTTTTGGCAACAATGCAAAACGTTATGTTTGGCGTAAAAGCAACACAGCACATCACCCTGAACACACCATCCCCACTGTCAAACATGGTGGTGGCAGCATCATGGTTTGGGCCTGCTTTTCTTCAGCAGGGACAGGGAAGATGGTTAAAATTGATGGGAAGATGGATGGAGCCAAATACAGGACCATTCTGGAAGAAAACCTGATGGAGTCTGCAAAAGACCTGAGACTGGGACGGAGATTTGTCTTCCAACAAGACAATGATCCAAAACATAAAGCAAAATCTACAATGGAATGGTTCAAAAATAAACATATCCAGGTGTTAGAATGGCCAAGTCAAAGTCCAGACCTGAATCCAATCGAGAATGTGTGGAAAGAACTGAAAACTGCTGTTCACAAATGCTCTCCATCCAACCTCACTGAGCTCGAGCTGTTTTGCAAGGGGGAATGGGAAAAAAATTCCGTCGCTCGATGTGCAAAACTGATAGAGACATACCCCAAGCGACTTACAGCTGTAATCGCAGCAAAAGGGGGTGGTAAGGTAGAGTCTGTGGCAGATCAGGGTGACAGGTTCCAGCTCACAGCTGCAGTCAGACGTCATGAGCTCGTCCTGAAATGCGGACATTCTGTTTCTTAGATTGCATTACTAAACATTACTTCCGATGTTCGTGAGATGCATTCCTCTTCAGAACTTTTGAAATGACTCCATATTTTTATCATAACAACAGAGTGAACAGGGTTATGGTAAACTAGAAACAATTAAATCAAAGTTATTTTTGCAGGAATACAGTATAGTGTGCACAATACAATGAAATAAGATGACTACAGTATATTAAGTACAGTAGTTGCCATAGAAGCAAAGAGTCAGTTCAGTTTTCATCAACAGTCTTATAGCTTGGAGGAAGAAACTGTCTCTGCTACAATTGATTCTCTGATACAATTTGCAAGATGCTAAAAGAGCCAGATGTCATAGTTTCCAATTTGGATGTAAGGCCTACCTCTAACGTCAACAACTGTCAAGATTGTTGTACTGGCTTTGACAGTCAGGGTCACCTTGTCTCTTCCACTCCCATTGTAGGCCCACCGGGACACATGGGACGAACTGCCCTGACTAAGACAGACATACACAAACTTGTTGTAGAACAGATTTGAAACCACACCATCGGGGGGATATTTCATTGCATAAGTTGTTAGAAAACTCCAAATCAACTCTGTGCTTGGCATGACAGATTTTGCCACATTTACCTTATCGCTGCAGGGAATTATAACTTTTAAAGAAAGTGAACTATATGTATTAATCCACGCTTTTGTTACTTCTAGGTTAGACTACTACAATGCTCTACTTTCCAGCTACCCGGATAAAGCACTAAATAAATTTCAGTTAGTGCTAAATACGGCTGCTAGAATCCTGACTAGAACCAAAAAACGTGATCATATTACCCCAGTGCTAGCCTCCTTACACTGGCTTCCTGTCAAGGCAAGGGCTGATTTCAAGGTTTTACTGCAGACCTACAAAGCATTACATGGGCTTGCTCCTACCCATCTTTCCGATTTGGTCCTGCCGTACATAACTACACGTACGTTAGTCAAAAGATGCAGGCCTCCTAAATGTCCCTAAAATTTCTAAGCAAACCGCTGGAGGCAGGGCTTTCTCCTATAGAGCTCCATTTTTATGGAATGGTCTGCCTACCCATGTCAGAGACGCAAACTCTGTCTCAACCTTTAAGTCTTTACTGAAGACTCATCTCTTCAGTGGGTCATATGATTGAGTGTAGTCTGCCCCATGAGTGTGAAGGTTAACGGAAAGGCTCTGGAGCAACGAACCACCCTTGATGTCTCTGCCTAGCCGGTTTCCCTCTCTGCCTCCAACCCTATTACAGGGGCTGAGTTACTGGCTTACTGTTGCTCTTCCATCTCGTCCATAGGAGGGGTGCGTCACTTGAGTGGGTTGGGTCGTTGATGTGATCTTCCTGTCTGGGTTGGCACCCCCCCTTGGGTTGTGCCGTGGCGGAGATCTTTGTGGGCTATACTCTGCCTTGTCTCAGGATGGTAAATTGGTGGTTGAAGATATCCCTCTAGTGGTGTGGGGGCTGTGCTTTGGCAAAGTGGGTGGGGTTATATCCTGCCTGTTTGGCCCTGTCCGGGGGTATCATCGGATGGGGCCACAGTGTCTCCTGACCCCTCCTGTCTCAGCCTCTAGTATTTATGCTGCAGTAGTTTGTGTCGGGGGGCTAGGGTCAGTCTGTTATATCTGGTGTCCTGTGTGAATTTAAGTATGCTCTCTCTAATTCTCTCTTTCTTTCTCGGAGGACCTGAGCCCTAGGACCATGCCTCATGACTACCTGGCATGATGACTCCTTGCTGTCCCCAGTCCACCTGGCCGTGCAGCTGCTCCAGTTTAAACTGTTCTGCCTGCGGCTATGGAACCCTGACCTGTTCACCGGACGTGCTACCTGTCCCAGACCTGCTGTTTTCAACTCTCTAGAGACAGCAGGAGCGGTAGAGATACTCTTAATGATCGGCTATGAAAAGCCAACTGACATTTACTCCTGAGGTGCTGACTTCTTGCACCCTCGACAACTACTGTGATTATATTATTTGATCATGCTGGTCATTTATGAACATTTGAGTATCATGGCCATGTTCTGTTATAATCTCCACCCGGCACAGCCAAAAGAGGACTGGCCACCCCTCATAGCCTGGTTCCTCTCTAGGTTTCTTCCTAGATTTTGGCCTTTTCTAGGGAGTTTTTCCTAGCCACCGTGCATCTACACCTGCATCGCCTGCTGTTAATTTAACCAGGTAAATTAGTTTAGAATAAGTTCCCATTTACAACTGTGACCTGGCCAAGATAAAGCAAAGCAGTGCGACACACAGTTACACATGGAATAAACAAACATGCAGTCAATAATACAATAAAAAAAAGTGTATATATACAGTGTGTACAAATGATTTAGGATAAGGGACTTAAGGCAATAAATAGGTTGTAGTGGAGAAATAATTACAATTTGGCAATTAAGCACTGGAGTGATAAATGTGCAGAAGATGAGTGTGCAAGTTGGGGTACTGGGATGCAAAATAAGGTAAATAACAGTATGGGGGATGAGGTAGTTGGATGGGCTATTTACAGGTGCAGTGATCTGAGCTTCTCTGACAGCTGGTGCTTAAAGTTAGTGAGGGAGATATGAGTTTCCAGCTTCAGTGATTTTTATTTTTTATTTTTGTGTGTGATTGGTTCCAGTCATTGGCAGCAGAGAACTGGCAAGAAAGGCGGCCAAAGGAGGAATTGGCTTTGGGGTTGACCAGTGAAATATACCTGCTGGAGCACGTGCTACGAGTGGGTGCTGCTATGGTGACCAGTGAGCTTTACCTAGCAAAGACCTATAGATGACCTGGAGCCAGTGGGTTTGGCGACGAATAAGAAGTGAGGTCCAGCCAACGGGAGCATACAGGTCGCAGTGGTGGGTAGTATATGGGGCTTTGGTGACAAAACGGATGGCACTGTGATAGACTGGATCCAATTTTCTGAATAGAGTGTTGGAGACTATTTTGTAACTGACATCGCTGAGGTCAAGGATTTGTAGGATAGTCAGTTTTATGAGGGTATGTTTGGCAGCATGAGTGAAGGATGCTTTGTTTCGAAATAAGCCGATTCTAGATTTAATTTTGGATTGGAGATTCTTAATGTGAGTCTGGAAGGAGAGTTTGCAGTCTAACCAGACACCTAGGTATTTGTAGTTGTCCACATATTCTAAGTCAACTGTCCAGAGTGGTGATGTGGGCAGCGATCGGTTGAAGAGCATGCATTTAGTTTTACTTGCATTTAAGAGCAGTTGGAGGCCACGGAAGGAAAGTTGTATGGCATTGAAGCTCGTTTGGAGGTTAGTTAACCAAATAAGGGCTAGAAGTATACAAAATGGTGTCGTCTGCGTAGAGGTGGATCATAGAATCACCAGCAGCAAGAGCGACATCATTGATGTATACAGAGAAAAGAGTCGGCCCGAGAATTGAGCCCTGTGGCTCCCCCATAGAGACTGCCAGAGGTCCGGACAACAGGCCCTCCAATTTGACACACTGAACTCTGTCTTAGAAGTAGTTGGTGAACCAGGCGAGGCAGTCATTTGAGAAACCAAGGCTGTTGAGTCTGCCGATAAGAATGTGGTGATTGACAGTTGAAAGCCTTGGCCAGGTTGATGAATACAGCTGCACAGTATTGTCTCTTATCGATGGCGGTTATGATAACGTTCAGGACCTTGAGCGTGGCTGAGGTGCAGCCATGACCAGCTCGGAAACCAGATTGCATAGCGGAGAAGGTATGGTGGGATTTGAAATGGTCGGTGATCTGTTTGTTAACTTGGCTTTCGAAGACCTTTAGAAAGGCAGGGTTTGATAAATATAGGTCTGTAGCAGTTTGAGTCTAGAGTGTCTCTCCCTTTGAAGAGGCGGATGACCGCGGCAGGTTTCTAATCTTTGGGGATCTCAGACGATAAGAGAGGTTGAACAGGCTAGTAATAGGGGTTGCAACAATTTTGGCAGATCATTTTAGAAAGAGAAGGTCCAGATTGTCTAGCCGGGCTGATTTGTAGTGTGGAGTGGCTCCCTCATCCCCTTCCAGGCCCCAACATCCTCTGCCTTTCTTTTTTTTATGCTGGTGGAGGAGGTGCATCACTGCAGCTGGGCACAATTTCTGCTGCAGAGGGAACCGGTTTCGTTCTCCGAGTACTCCCTAGACCTAGAGAATAGTGACAATTGTTACTGAGTGAATTATCCTGGTTAAATTAAGTTGAACAGAGCAACTTTCTCACCGATCCAAGTTGATGGCAGGGGTGTGCTGTCACGCCTCTAGTCAGGTCTCTGTAAACCAGCGTGGCTTTTTGTCTTCACGCCTCTAGTCAGGTCTCTGTAAACCAGCATTCCTTTTTTCTTCATGCCTCTAGTCAGGTCTCTGTAAACCAGCATGGCTTTTTTCTTCATGCCTCTAGTCAGGTCTCTGTAAACCAGCATTACTTTTTTCTTCATGCCTCTAGTCAGGTCTCTGTAAACCAGCATGGCTTTTTTGCTTCAAAAAGAAAAACAAGCAATAACAACTAAGTTTGATTTATCCTAAAAAAAGTATATATTTTTTATTTCACATTTTATTTAACTAGGCAAGTCAGTTAAGAACACATTCTTATTTTCAATTATGGCCTAGGAACAGTGGGTTAACTGCCTTGTTCAGGGGCAGAACGACAGGATCTGTACCTTGTCACCTGGGGGGTTTGAACTTGCAACCTTCCAGTTACTAGTCCAACGCTCTAACCACTAGGCTAAATTAAGATATAATATAAATTACATACATCAATACATAATTACATTAATTACATTTAAATTATCTGATACATAGGACATGATTATCTACTATATCATAATGCATGACGAGTGGAGTAACTTTGCTTACACTCAATTATTTTCTTAGGGAATCTATAGACAGTTATGGGTAGGAAGTTGTGCTTCGAATGGACATTAAGTAGTCTGAAATGCCTCCTGAGACAGGTGATGACACATGCTTCAACAAGCACGGGACAGAAATATTTTGGGCATCTTGGCTAATGGATGATTATTTGCTGGAATTGTTATCATGTACCATCTGATACTTGCCAAGTCCAGTGGTTTTCAACCTTTTTTGACAATTGAAGGCCCAATCACATCGTGCTCTGCCCATAGTGCCCAAAAAGTACCCCCTCATATACATTTTAAATGTAGGCATATCCTATGACATTAGTCTTTCTAAGTACCCACTTTGGATATGTAAGCATTGGCTTGAGAGAGTTTAAAACCATGTGAGAAAGTGTACTAGTGCACATTTATGGAGATTAAAGACAGAGACAGGAGATGCAGCCTAGCACCGAAACAGGAAATGACACCATGCCATGGTTCCAGGGAAATTTAAGCCGAATGAACTGCTAATGCAAAATTGTAAATCCTTTTAAATGTTTTATATATTCAGATCGAACTGCACTCAAGAACTGTTCTTCGCTACTATGGGTCATATTAGCGGGCTATCCCGGGTTAAAAACACTTTTTAAAATACATTACATTGGCTTTGTAAATCAGTTAAAAAATAATGCGATTATGTACCTTTGACGAAGGGAAAGGATGTCAGAAGATTTTCTAGTTTTAGTTACAGCACAATAAAAATGTTTACCGCCACCAACGTAATACTTACATTTTCTTATTAACCATTATTTAACTAGGCAAGTCAGTCAAGAACAAATTATTATTTATAATGAAGTGCCGCCCTATGGGACTCCCAATCACGGTCGGTTGTGATACAGCCTGTAATCGAACCAGGGTGTCTGCTGTGACGTCTCAAGCACTGAGATGCAGTGCCTTAGACCGCTGTGCCACTCAGGAGCAAAATTACTATATGAAACTAACTGATTTGAACCTTCTGACAAAGTAGTGGGTCAGGCGGCACCCCACTCACTGTCTGATTCATATCGCGTGATTTCTGATGATTGTTCTCGATTATATGGACTGATTCTGTATGGGGTTATTTCTATCTGACTGCGCGTTCCCGGGGGAGAGGGAGCAAGCACGTACACAAGAGCAGAGTGCGTAAAACCATCTGTTCTGCTAGGCCTGTTGTGAGTGGCTGGTTCAGTTATTTAGGGTTGAACAACTGTACAGTGGGTCACGTGACGGCATCTGCTGCTGGCTGAGCGAAGCGTGTTAAGCAGGTAAAGAAATAAAAAGGTTTGTTATGATAACATAAACGAAAAATACAGTTCGTGCATTTGTTGTATGGGTTTGATTGACTTCAGTAATACTATTCGCGAAGAGACATACCGGGCCATCATTTGACGTTTTCAGTTAGCCACTTAAGCGACGACGAGGTGCGGATGGAGCTAGGAGATTCTAGCCCTGCGGTAGCAATTGCATTGTGCGAACGTTTTCAAATGCTAGAAAGATTTGCTAGCATGCTATCAGCTAACCCACGGGTCAAGTAGCTAGCTAACTACTGACTAGCTAGCCATGTTCACACGCTTCTTGCTAGCAAATCGTTTCGCGTACGCCATAGTACTTTACAAGTTGTACATAGTAAACGTTACTAAATTTTATTAGTTAATTTAACATAAGAGGACCTGTATTGGGTCACCAATGTTTCTGCTCCAATGGGAGCGACCAGTAGCTTAACTAGCTACTTAGTAGCTAGCCGGTTACACAAAGAGTTTCGTCCAACATTGTTTATTTTTGTCGAAAGTGATCTGCTATAGCGTCGTAAGCATGCTTATCTATGTGGCGTTATGGGGTTAATACCTAAAACATCTGGATATTTGACGTTGAGGAAATTAGTATATTTGGGCTTTGTCCAGGCTCAATTTGTATATTTGAACAAATACTTACTTTTTCTTGGCAATATTTTAGCTAACTAATGTTAGTAAGTCAACGTTGGTCATCCTCTTGACAGGTAACTCTGAAACTATACTTTTGGGACGCACTGATTGTTGGAAATAGTTAACGTAACGTTAATCCTGCTCAGAAATATTTTAGTAAGATTAATTTTCGTTCAATAACGAGGACGCTCGTCTGAATTGGCTAGCTACCTACCGTAGCCTAATTTACTAGCTAATTTAACAGTACTTACTATAATCAACTAGTTTGTTCGTGTTCCCACCCGGATTAGAGAACGCAGCTGTCACTAACTAATAATGGCATCTGTTTAATGTTAGCGAGACGAGTGCTAACAAGCCAGCTACGCACAATCATTATTACATTAATCAGTTGGTTTTTCAGCTAACTACCTAGGCAATCTACTATAGCCACTTGCCAGTCCGGTAGTGAGGCCTAATTTAGCTAACTAACGTTGATGTTTTAACTTCACGGGCACATGAATCGTTTTTGCAACCCCAAATGGCTGCCCATGATTTGGACTTGGCGCTGTGGTTTGCACAAGGCCCTCGCAAGAACTTTCAAAAATAGTTTACTAAACTACGCTAGCTTAGCGTCATTCACAGCCATATCAAACTACTTGGCCATGTCAATACAGAGCAACATAATTGTCCTGTTTTATAAGTAGTCAATACTCAAAGGTGCCATTTAATAAATTTGAGGTTATGATGTTCTAACCTTAGTCAGATGTATGTGTGACGCTTGTTTGACCTGTACATCGAGCTATGTTTGTGAAACTGTTTTTGACTGTGCATGAGCGATGTAAGCTGACACCAGAACAGCCTCCCCCTGGTTTTGATGTCTAAATTTAAACATGAGTGGTAATGGATGGGGTTAGTCAAGCATGGAAAAGTTAACAAAAGCAAGACTCCGTACTGTATACACTACAGAGATCCAAGGCTTGTCTAGCAGGTTGAAATGATTGATGTCCCTTTCACTGATTGATGATGTCCCCCCTCATCTGTTTCAGATTTTTCTATTTTGTACATACATTGTTTTGTATATACTGTATATGATGACTTCAGTGGTCAGCAATCCAGCTCGAGGAACTCGGGACAGAGCGCTGCCCACTACCACACAAACTACACACCCACAGAAACAGATACAAGTGAGTTTCATACATGTACACGGTGAACCTTTGGTTCTCATGTTATTCCTGCCATTACACAAACCAACAATAGAGTTGACGTGTGTGTAACTGCCCTCTTTGAATGCAGGCCACAGCAGAACAGATTCGGCTTGCCCAGATGATCTATGACAAAAATGATGCTGACTTTGAGGATAAGGTCAAACAGGTGAGTACAGTGTGAAGCAAGTTGTGAAAATGTGGAGAATTTATGTAGCCTAATATGTGTGATTAAGTTCAGTACCAATGCACACTAGCCCCATGTGCTTGTGTCAATAAAGCTGAGTTGTTGTGCACACGTGCCGATTGTGTTCCCACAGCTGATTGAGGTGACTGGGAAGACCCAAGATGAGTGCATGGTGGCCCTCCATGACTGCAATGAGGATGTCAACAGAGCCATCAATTTTCTGCTGGAAAGCACCTCTGACACAGTGAGGGTCCCCGAACGAAGCTCACCTTCACCCTTGCTCTGACTCATCCAGTGTCACTAACTCTCATTAAAGGCGTAATCTGTAGTTCCAACGACAACAAAGCGGTCTCCCAGCTACTGTTTTGGTAAACAGCTGAGTGATGAGGCTGAAGAAATGTAGCCACTATCAAATTCATAGTCTGACTTATGGATTGACCACCCATTAAATAAAAATGATCGTTTTTTAACCATGCTTTGTGGCAAAAGTGTTTGTTTACATTTTTACACAAAGGTGTAAAACACGGTTGTATTTTGGCTTCTGGCGGGATGCAAGCTAATGTGGCATTTTAAGTTATATTCTTTAAGAATCCATGAGTATACATCAATTTAAAGAAAAATAATTGATAATTGATAGCCCCTTCAACCACTTGACTATTCAGTACCAAGTTTGCATCAATATATTCTCATAACCAAATCTAGTACCCATTTTCCAAGTTTGCTTATTTAGTGTTGAGTGTCTTCGTGTTTGCAATAAGGTATCTTTGTCTGTCAGACCACCTGGGAGACAGTTGGGAAAAAGGTGCGAGGGAAGGAGGGGGGTCCCTCTGAGATGAAGGACAACCGAGAGAAGAGAGGAGATCGCGAGGCAAGCCGGAGCCGCGGAGTCCCCAACAGGAGGGGCCGTGGAGCCAACCGCAGCAGAGAGGGTGAGGGGGAACACACCCAAGGGGGAGATATGATAGGAAGTGTGTTACATAAATCATCTCTTTGTTTTTGCTAGTGTGTTGATTTATACGTAATTGTTTCTCCCTTTGCCTCTCCTTTTCAGTTCGGCCAGAAGAGAATGGGTTTGAAATGTGTTCTGGGGATAAAGTTGCCGACCGTGGTCGCAGTGGGAAGGGTGTTGCTGGCAGAGGTAAATGCTACTATGAAAATGATGTACACTACATAGCCAAAAGTAGGTGGACACCTGCTCGTCAAACATCTCATTCCAAAATCTTAGCCATTAATATGGAGTTGGTCCCTCTGCTGCTATAACAGCCTCCACTCTTCTGGGAAGGCTTTCCACTAGATGTTGGAACATTCCTGCGGGGACTTGCTTCTATTCAGCCATGAGAGCTTTAGTGAGCTCGTACACTGATGTTGGGCGACTAGGCCTGGCTCGCAGTCGGAGTTCTAATTCATACCAAAGGTGTTTGATGGGGTTGAGGTCAGGGCTCTGCAGGCCAGTCAAGTTCTTCCACACTGATCTCAAACCATTTCTGTATACACCTTTCTTTGTGCATGGGGGCATTGTCATGCTGAAACAGGAAAGAGTATTCCCTGAACTGTTGCCACAAAGTTGAAGCCCAGAATCATCTAGAATGGCATTGTATGCTGTGCATTAAGATTTCCCTTCACTGGAACTAAGGGGCCTTGCCCAAACCATTATTCCTCCTCCACCAAACTTTACAGTTGGCCCTATGCGTTGGGGCAGGTAGCTTTCACCTGGCATCCACCAAACCCAAATTTGTTCGTTGGACTGTGCGATGGTGAAGCGTGTTTCATCACTCCACAGGATGCTTTTCCACTGCTCCAGAGTCCAATGGTGACAAGCTTTACATCAATCCAGCCAAATGCTGCACATGGTGATCGTAAGGTTCTGTATGGCTGCTTGGCCATAGAAACCTATTTCATGAAGCTCCCGACAAACGGTTCTTGTGCTGACGTTGCTTCGAGGCAGTTTGGAACTCCGTAGTGAGTGTTGCAACCAAGGACGCAATGTTTACGTGCTTCAGCACTCGGCGGTTCCTGTTCCTTTGAGCTTGTGGGACCTATTATTTTCCAGATCAGCTGTTTCTCCTAGATATTTCCACTTAGCAATAACGGCACTTACAGTTGACCGGGGCAGCTCTAGCAGGGCAGAAAATTAACAAACCGACTTGGAAAGGTGGCATCCTATGACGGTATCAGGCTATTCTACTGCCATTGTGTCTGTGGAGATGGCATGGCTGTGTGCTTCGATTTTACACACCTGTCTGCAACTTGTATGGCTGAAATGGCTGAATCCACTAATTTGAAGGGTGTGTACACATACTTTTGGCCATGTCGTGTATTTGAATTCTATAGCTCTGATATTATTAAGTGTTGATTATTTGATAAATCCATTGCATCGGGAGTGCTACAGTTTGCAGATACATATTTTTTTTCTAAGTGCTCTGTTCTGTCTACCTGCACCTTGTCAAATCTGTTTTTTTTTTGCCCATTATACTACGTTACTGGTACTGGCCAACCTGAACTAATGTCCCACTGAGCCTTGTTGTACCTTGCCACACCCTGTTCCACAAGATTCCACTTTTCCATGCTATACAACAGCCTTTACATTACGGTGATCCTCCCCAAAATGGCATATAAAGTGGGTGTCTAGTTGATGGGGGGGGGGGGGGGGGGTTGGTTGGCGACTTGTCTATTTGTGTCACCCAGCAATTCTTGTAAGTGCCATTGTATATTTCACACGCAATCTTCAAAGTATTCCTACCCTTTGACTTATTTCACATTTTGTTACAGCCTGAATATAAAATGATATCTAATTTCTCACCCATCTACACACAATTCCCCATAATAACAGTGAAATCATGTTTCTAGAGATGTTAGATATTTATGCATTTCATTTTCAATAAATTTCCTAATTTACTTAAGTATTCACACTCCTGAGTCAATACTTTATATAAGCACCGTGGATGGTGATAACAGCATTGAGTTGTGCAGGGCTGATATACATACCAAAGACATCCGGATTTGGGGATTTTCTCAAGCGCTGTTAAGTTAGATGGGGAGTGGTGGTGAAAAGCAATCTGCAAGTCTTTCCACAGACAGGCTGGGTCACTCAAGGACTTTCACATTTTTGTTCTGAAGCCATTCCAGCATGGCTTTAGGCTTAGGTTCATTTTCCTTTTGGAATGTAAATCTTAGCCTCTGTGTCGTTTGCACTCTGAAGCAGGTTCTCAAGGATTTGACTGTATTTGGCTCCATTCATTGTTCACTTTATGCTTATCAGTCTTCCAGTCCCTGCTGCTGAAAGGCATCCCCATGCATGATGCTGCCGCCACCATGCTTCACGGTAGGGATGGTGTTAGACGGGGGATGAGCTGTGCCTGGTTTTCTCCAGACATAGTACTTTGCATTCAGGCCAAAGAGTTCAATTTTGGTTTCATCTGACTACAAACTTTACCCGTATGTCTTTCACATGCCTTTTTGCAAACTTCAGGCACGCTGTAATGTCACTTTCTCTGGAGTGACTTCCATCTGGCCACTATAGACTGTGTTCCTTCTGGCAGATTCTTCCATCTCAGCCAAGGAACTCTCTAGTTCTGTCAGTGCTTCTTGCCCAGTTGCTCAGTTTGGTTGGACGGCCAGCTCTAGGCTGAGTCTGGGTAGCTCCATATTTTTTCAATTTCTCAAGGATGGAGACTACTTCTCTCTAGGAAATTTCCAACACTATAGAAATTGTTTTATACCCTTCCCCAGATATTTGCCTCATCACAATTCTATCTCTGGGATCTAGAGACGGTTCCTTGGACTTCATGGTATAGTTTCTGCTCTGGCATGCGCTGTCAACTGTGGGACCATTATATAGACGTGCGTTTCTTTCCAAATCATGTCCAAACAATTGATTTGGCCACAGATGGACTCTATGTTGTAGTGACATTGGAAATAAGTTAGATGCACCTGAGCTCAATTTGGGGTGTCATAGCAAAGGGGTTTGAATTATTATGTAAATTATAATTTTATTTACAACATGAACAGGTTTTCACTTTGTCTTTATGTGGTGTGTGTAGATGGGTGAGAAATATTTATTAAATCCATTTTGTATTCGGGCTGTAACACAATGTGGAATAAGTCATGAGGTATGAATACTTTCTGAATGCACTACTGTCCTGCAGCTGCTATAGAATGGGGAGGGGGGGGGTGGACAAGCCAGGGAGGTTGTTTTGGTTGGGGTAAAGTCAGACCGGCATGCTGAGTGAGGGAGTGGAGTCAGGAGTGCCAGTGGTGGCAGTTGCTGTCTGTAAATGTATTTATCATATGTCCTAAGCTGTCTAGGCTAAGCCAATCCTCGTATACTGATCCAAGACCTGTCAAATGCTGTCAGCCTGAAATCCAAACCCTGATTTCTGATAAGCAAGTAGTGTCAGGTGTAAAGTCTGTTCAAAATTCTTTACCAGTCTACATGTGTAACTGACTCATAGCAGCATGCCCAACATACTGTACCAAGCCCCCTTCTAACCTGTTTTGAAGCAACACATATCAGACATTTGTGCTGGAAACATGTCTGTTTTAAAACACAGGCATTAGGTGTAATTTAATGGACTGGTTTGTGTCTTGCAGCGGAGGTCAGACGTAGTGTTTCTGTGTCTTTAGGGTTGGGGGGTCGCGGAAGGGGAAGAGCAGCTGGTGGTAACATGTTCTCCTCTCAGGGGATGGGGTGAGTTGAAGATCCACACTGGAGATCTCCTGCTGTTTGTTTATTCAACTGTGTGTATCTAATTTATTGGTCACATACACATCGTTAGCAGATGTTAATGCGAGTGTAGTGAAATGCTTGTGCTTCTAGTTCCGACAGTGCAGTAATATCTAACAAGTGTGTGTAGATGTGGCTGTTTCACTGTATCATAGCGTTGCTTAATAATGATTACAAGCACATAGATGAACCCCTAACCCTCTCCCCACCTAAGGATCTTCAACCCCGCCGACTACAGCGCTAACTCTAGCGGGTCTCGCCAGGAAACTTGGGAAGCAGAGGGGAATGAAGGTGGAGATGGTATAGGTGAGTAGGGTTGGGCAGTATCTGAATTTTCATACCGTTTCTGTACAACTCCGGGGTATACGGTATTACAGAATGTCTACACGGGGTGCTATTTAAAAATAAGAAACTCTCAAAACATTTTAGGCTAAAGGGATCTTGATGAATGTCTCCGCTGTAACCAATAAGCTTGATCTTGACATTCTATACGGTCAAATTGGTTTGTCTGAGTTCTGAAATGTAGCCCACTCCTTTTCGAGGTGTAGGTTTTGGAGCTTTAAAGCATGGTTGTAGTAGGATAGTCCTGGACACAGTTGGAGCAGTGCGGTTTGGCCTCAACCAGGACCGTGTTCATTAGGCACCGAAAAGGAAGAAACCCGATTTTAAAACTGGAAACTTTTGTTTTCCTTTGTGATACATTATAGTGTTTACTCTGTGTGCCCCTAATGAACACAATTCTGATTGTGCTGCTGACTGAGCTCTGTCGGACAGAGGGGTATCCCCCCCCAGGCATGAGGACTAACTCACCTACCCCTACTGTCCCCTACCATCATAGGAGGAACATGGAGAGGCAACTTGGAAGACTGGGCTGCAGAAGACTGGAATGAGGATGTGAGTGATGGTTGCCACATTCGACTTTATATTACAGTGGCTACACAAGCACACACGCATAACAAAGGTTCTCTTCCTGATATTCTGTTTTTATCAACAGCTGTCTGAAACCAAAGTGTTCACTGCTTCTGCTCCTGCGAACCACATCACATCTGGACACAAGTATGGGCTCCAATCTAATGCTCACAGGAACGCACACTTAACCCCATGAAATACTCTCATATCTCTGTCTTTCCCCGAGTCTTACAGCACGAATTTTCACTAACAGTAAAATGGCTTTGGTTTGGAATGCGAAGGTTGGTTTCATAGTAATGATATGAGTTGTGGGTATATGTAATCATTTCTCTGTATCTTCTTGTAAAATAATGGCGATGATGGTTACGAGCACATAGCTGAACCCGTTGTGTGCAATACCTCAATCTCTGAATCTCCTTTTGTCCAGTTACTTTATTTTTTCCATTGCATTCACTCTGCTCGACTTCTCATGGAGAGAGCAATATATAAATGCGAGGTATTATACATAAATAGAAGTGATATTTCGTTTTGGCAAAGAAGCAGTATCAGGGTACAACACTAAACTATCCTTTGTGTCCCATTGTAAATGTACTGGTCGTCCTCTTTCCTCTCCAGTGTGGACATGGGCTCGCTGCTGCCCAAGACGGGCGGTGTGGAGGCGGATCTGGGTGGCATGGAGCCCCCTGCCCCCGTGTGCGTGGGGGGCCAGAGCCTGGTGTTCACCAACTCTCACCACAACTGCGCTCGCCCCGCCACACACAGCTATGCCAGTGCTGCCTCTGGCACTAGCTATACCCACGGTGCCCTGGTGAGGCAGCCAGCCACACACACACTTCCTTTTCATGGTTATACATATCTGTACAGGCTTTCACACAGGCACACTATCAACTGTCTTGCTCTGTCCGTTAGTCCTCAGTCCTTGGCTCTGGATTTGGGGTTCTGAGTGGGTCCAAGCCGAACCTGGGTGAGGTTAGGATACCAGAACAGCTCAATGGGCCCCAGCTCACCCCGCGGACCCATCAGCAGCTGGTCACCGCGGGCAACAGCAGTATCGCCAAAGAATCCGGTCCACCTGCAGTTCAAGACTCCGCCCCCATTTCTGCCAGCGAAACCAAGGCCCCGAGAGTGGAGAAGGGCCCTGTTCTAACCTCTCACTGTAAGACACATACGGGTGCTATCATATGGAAAAGTTTCAAGTGAGGTGTGGGTACATGTCATTGTTTGTCTGTATCGACTTGTCGAATAGGAGGAGATAATGATGGTTACAAGCACATAGCTGAATCTTCATGTGTGGACTACCTCAATGACTGAATCTCCTTCCATCCTCAAATTGCATTCTTTCCCCAATACATTATCACTTTGTTCAACCTCTCATTCTATCCAAATGTCAAATATATGGTGACGGTGGGGGGGGGGACGACTCATGGTACATGCAGATTTGAGGAGTCAGATCTGTATTTACTGGACTGCTAATGCCACCATTAACTCTTCTCTCGGTCTTCTCCAGTGGATCTAAAGATGCAGCCGGAGCCGTCCTCTGTCCTCAGCCAGCTGGCCCGGCGGCAGCAGCAGGCCCAGCATAGCTCCCTTCCCCAGGCAGAGCCTCTGTCTCTTCCCCCCCCAGGTACCTACTCCCCCAGGCCACTACGATGCCGGGCCCCCGCCTCCCAGAGACGGACACTCCCTGGACCATCAGGCTCCCATGGCTGAACCCCCACAGAGGCAGATCAAGACCCAGAGACGCAGAGTACCTCCTCCCTCAAAGGTTAGGAAACGTGTGGAAGTAGAGGTTGCCTGCTCACTCAGAGGGTACATAACAATGAGTTTGTTTTTCAACCATTTGTAAACATATCTAAAAGTACTGTAGGTAAGTGCAACTTTGTACACATTTGGTCTGAAATGTCTTCGAGCCTGTGACTGAGTGTAATTTATGCATTAAACTTTGTGAATAGTTTGTCCCTCTCATCCTCTTTCCTAATCCCTCTTGCTTGGTCTCCTCAGATCCCCTCATCTGCGGTGGAGATGCCAGGCTCAGCAGATGTGTCTGGTCTTAACGTTCAGTTTGGGGCCCTGGACTTTGACTCGGAGCCCAGTGTGAATGATATGGGCCACCAGGCTGAGCCTGCCAGGGAGCTGGCCCCCACAGCTGTACCCCAGCCCCAAAGCAGCTTGTTTTCCAAACCTGGACCAGTCAGGTGTTTATTTACTGCATTTTCTTAGTATCACTGTGTTGTATAGGGGTAGAGGCCACGGTGAACTTGCTTTACACTAACTCGTCCCTTTGCGTTGTGGTTGCAGTGAGCCCCTTGGCAGCTTGTCATCCATGCCGCCGTCGATATCAGACCCCAGTTTCCCGTCTCTGGGTTTGCCCAGTGCCACACCATCCCCCTCCCTGGGTCTCCCCAGCGCCGCCCCCGCCCTCCACCTCAGCTAGCAGAGTGGACAACGGCCCCGTGCAGCGCATGCCCCCCCCACCTGGGCTACCCCCAGAGCAAAGACGCCCCCGCCGCCCCTCTCACTGTGAGTCACCAACACTGGATTTGTCAGGTGTGGTCAGACACTCTCTCGATTAAGACTACTCCTCCTGTCTCTCATAAATATGGAGATGATGGTTACAAGCACATGTCTGACTCTTACTATGTGGAATACCTCAATGACTGAATCTCCTATGGTCAATGGACACTTAAGACCCTCAGGCATTATTTAAGATCACTGGAGCTCTACTTTATCAGCACTGTATAGTGAAATCAAGATGGCCGACTGAGAATGTCAATGTCTTTCACAGAATGGCTATGGTGGCGTGAGGACACAGGGCCCTGAGGACTGTAAGTACTCAGGACAATTTGTGATTGCTGAAAGTGTTATTTCATGGTGAAGTCCAGCATGCTTGCTTATCTGTTTCTTCTCTTTCAGCGATGTCGTTGGCTTCTCGAACCCCTAAGCCCCAATCACCTCCCATGAGCAGTGACAGTGGCCCCGTCCACCATGTTCCCTCCCCAGCCCCCACACCTTCCTACTCTGCCCCTCTGCCATCTGTCAGCAGGTAAGCCCATCACTCCCCTCCCCCCAGTAATTCTCATAATGGAGATGATGATGGTTACAAGCACATAGATGAATCTTAATATGTGTACTACCTCAATGACTGAATCTCCCATCTACTGTATTGACTGACAAAATAATAAAGTCCTTGTTGTAATGGGTTGGTTTAAACTTTAAGACTCATCTGATGATTTGGTAATGTTACCTGTTTTCTCTGCCACGGTTTCCCCAGTCATGTGACCAGTACATACTCGTCAGGATCTGCCCTCTCCACTAGCTCCTCCCTTACGGTCAGCACAGTGTCTTCTTTTGGGGTTAATGTAAATCACGTCCAAAACTGATCTAAAATAAGCGCTGAACATGTGAAGAGTAAAAATGCTACCAAAAAACTAAACTGCTGTCTGTCCAACTCTCCCTCCCGCCGCCCTACAGATGACCAGTGAGGAGAGCAGTAGTCTCCACGCCTTCTCTTCCTCATCTGGCCCTTCCATCAATGCTGCGGTTAGCAGCTCCAATGGCATGATGCATGTCCCCGGAGCACCTGGTCTATCCGCCAATGGCAACACCACCCTCTCAGCTGCCGGACGCACTGCCCAACCCCAACCCCTGCTGAACACCACATCTGGTGAGCTCAGGAGAACCATGCTGTCACACACAGGTTTTTTTTTGTCACTTAATGGTCCTACTCTCTGCTGTCTATTATTTGACTGTAGACCTGTGTAATTTTGACTCCCCGCTCTCTCATTCTTGTTCCACAGGCAAAGCCCCCCCTAACTTGGCCCAAGGACTGCCCCCTCTGCTGGCTAATCAGTACATTATGGGCCCTGGAGGCCTGCTCCCTGCATACCCGGTAACGACGCTAAACCTCTTTCTCTTGCATGCTCTCGTTCTTTGTTTCCATTAATTCCCATCCATTTCTCTTTACCAGTCTTGTTTTCCCCAAGTCTTTCTCTCACTGGCCTGCCATCGCACCCTTTCTCTCGCTCTCTTCCCTTTCATACCTTTCGGTTCTTGGTTGAATATGTGGATTATTTCGGTTGATCTGTTTCATTTGGTCATTGTACCTCTCTAAAGCAGATCTATGGATATGAGGACCTACAGATGCTGCAGTCTCGTCTGCCTATGGTGAGTAACTTTTCACACGTACTACGCCGATGAAGAGCAATGCAGCACACATTTGTTTGCCCAGACAGACTCTTGCACAGTCTCTGGTTTGGATGACCCAAACAAAAATAAATGTTAATGATGAATATTGCATATCTGTGTCCCTGTCATAACATCGAGATGGTTACAAGCACATGGCTGAATCCTAATGTGTGGATTACCTCAATGACTATTGAATCTGTTTGGCTTCTCCTGGTGTCTATTTCTCTGTAGGACTACTATGGAGTTGCATTCCCTGGTACAACCGCAACCATGCCTGGCAGAGATGGGCTAGCCAACAATCCATACTCAGGTAATGCTTGTTCCACATTCATTTACAGATGCACTATATTCGGTGGCCTGAACCAGATCTTGGGTGCACACCATAATATGGAGATGATGATGGTTACAAGCACATAGCTGAATCTTAATTTGTGGACTACCTCAATGACTGAATCTCCATATCCTCTGACTAACAGTATAATTAAAGCTTGATTTACTTCTGGGGGGGGTTTGCTGAATTGAAAGGGACTAGCTAATTCAGCTCCTCCCAACTCTCACACAGTGCCTTCAGAAAGTGTTCTTACACTTTGGCTTATTCCACATTTTGTTGTTACAGCCTGAATACAAAAGGGATTACATTTATTGATAATCCATCTACACGCAACACCACGTGATGACAGTGAGAACACGTTTTGCTAATTTCTTGAAAATGAAATGCAGAAATATCTTATTGAAATAAGTATTCACACCCCTGAGTTAATAGTTTGTCGAATCACCTTGGATGGCATTTACAGCTTTGAGTTGTCTTGGGTATGTCGATGAGCCTTGCACACCTTTTTTTTTGAAGAGCAATCAAGTCTTTCCACAGATTTTCAATGCGATTCAAGTCTGAGCTTTGGCTGGGTCACTCAAGGACTTTCTTGTTCTGAAGCCATTCCAGCATTGCTTTTGGTCATTGGCCTGTTGGAATGCAAATCTTAGCCCCAGTCTAAGGTTGTTTGCACTCTGAAGTGGGTTCTCATCCTTGTATTTGGCTCTATTCATTGTTCCCTCTATCTTTATCAGTCTCCCAGTCCCTGCTACTGAAAAGCATCCCCATAGCATGATGCTGCCGCCACCATGCTTCACGGTAGGGGTGATAAGCTGAGCCTGGTTTTCTCTAGACATAACTCTTTGGCCTGAATGCAAAGTTGGTCATGTGCTTTTTCTCAGGAGTGGCGTCCGTCTGGCCATTCGCCTATAAAGACTTACGGTTGTTTCTCATCTCAGCCAAGGAACTTTGTAGTTCTGACAGTGGTCATTGGGTTCTTGGTCACCTTCCTGACCAAGGTCCTTTTTGCCCGGGTGCTCAGTTTGGTCAGACGACCAGCTCCAGGCAGTCTGAGTACTTCAATATTTTTTCCAATTTCCCAATGTTGGAGATCACTGGGCAATTGGAAACTTTCAACACTAGAAATGGTTTTATACCCTTCCCCAGGTATATGCCTCAATTTGGAGTGTCATAGCAAAGGGGTGTGAGTACTTATGGAAGTTGCATTTCTATATTTAATTTTCAATATATTTGTTAACATTTCTAAAAACATGTTTTTACTGTCATTATGGGGGGGGGGGGTACTTTTGATTTGTTTTGAGTGCAGGTTGGAACACAAAATGTTGAGTAAGTCAAGGGGTATAAATACTCTCTCATTCCCTCTCATGCATTTGCCTGTTCTCAGAGGGGGAATTCCGACTGAGGGGTTAACCTCTCAGGGATATTCGGGACGGTAGCGCCCCGCCAGTGAAAGTGCAGGGCGCCAAATTCAAAACAATTAAAATCTCATTAAAATTCCTCAAGCATTTTAAAGATACAATTCTCGTCAATCCAGCCACAGTGTCTGATTTCAAAAGGGCTTTACAGCGAAAGCACCACACACGATTGTTAGTTACATTTACATTTACATTTAAGTCATTTAGCAGACGCTCTTATCCAGAGCGACTTACAAATTGGTCACCAAGTCACAGAAAAACACAGCCATTTTTCCAGCCAAAGAGAGGAGTCACACAGTAGAAATATAGATCATATGATCACTGGAGACTAGAGGTCGACCATTTATGATTTTCCAATATTGGAGGACCAAACAAAGCCGATACCGACTAATTGGCCAATTTATATTTATTTGTAATAATGACAATTACAACAATGAATGAACACTTACCTTCATATAATACATCAATAAAATAAATTTAGCCTCAAATAAATAATGAAACATGTTCAAATTGATTTAAATAATGCAAAACAAAGTGTTGGAGAAGAAAGGAAAAGTACAATATGTGCCATGTAAAGAAAAAAGCTAACGTTTAAATGTATTATATGAAGGTAAGTTCCTTGCTCAGAACATGAGAACATATGAAAGCTGGTCGTTCCTTTTAACATGAGTCTTCAATATTCCCAGGTAAGAAGTTTTAGGTTGTAGTTGTTATAGGAATTATAGGACTATTTCTCTCTCTACCATTTGTATTTCATTAACTTTGTCTAATGGATGTTCTTATAGGCACTACAGTATTGCCAGTGTAACAGTATAGCTTCCGTTCCTCTCCTCGCTCCTACCTGGGCTCGAACCAGGGTTACATCAAACGGCCACCCTCGAAGCATCGTTATCCATTGCTCCACAAATGCCGCTGCCCTTGCAGAGCAAGGGGAACAACTACTTCAAGGTCTGAGCGAGTGACGTTTGAAACGCTAATTAGCTAGCCATTTTACATAGGTTACACCAGCCTAATCTCGGGAGTTGATAGGCTTGAAGTCATAAAGAACTCGATGCTTGAAGCACAACGAAGAGCTGCTGGCAAACACACGAAAGTGCTGTTTGAATGACAAGGTAAAAATCTGTCGTTCTGCCCCTGAACAAGGCAGTTAACACACCGTTCCTAGGCAGTCATTGAAAATAAGAATGTTTTCTTAACTGACTTGCCTAGTTAAATAAAGGTTTTAAAAAATATATATTTTTTAAAATCAGCCACAATCGGTGTCCAAAAATACCGATTGTTATGAAAACTTGGAATCGGCCGTAATTAATCGGTCGACCTCTACTGGAGACTGTGAAACCAGTCGTATGGCAGCAAACTGAAGCATGCCAACATATCACCTTTTCCACAGTGAAGTTGAAGTGCTGGCCTTGTAACTTGGGATATAATTGAGGTCTAAATTATAGGCTTCTGTAGCCATGCGCAAATAACCGTGTAAAGGCAAACCTACAGAGTAAATTTATTTTTGATTTGATTTCTATGTTTTAATTACACTGAACAAAAATATGAATGCAACTTCAAATATTTTACTGATTTACATATGAAAATCAGTCAATTGAAATAAATCAATTAGGAAACTATGGGTTTCACATGACTGGGAGTAAAGATATGAATCTGTTGGTCACCGATGCATGTTGCTTTCAAATGTGTGGATTTGGCTATTTCATCTACACCCGTTGCTGACTTGTATAAAATCAAGTAGTAGAAGTGTTCTCTGGAGTGATGAATCACGCTTCACCATTTGGCAGTCCAACAGCCGAATCTGGGTTTGGAGGATTCCAGGAAAACGCTACCTGCCCCAGGAGTAATAATTGTCTGGGGCTGTTTTTCATGGTAAGGGCTAGGCCCCTCAGTTTCAGTAAAGGGAAATCTTAACGTAACAGCATACAATGATGTTCTAGACAATTCTGTGTTTCCAACTTTCTGGCAACAATTCGGGGAAGGCCCTTTCCTGTTCAACATGACAATGCCCCTGTGTACAAAGCAAGGTCCACACAGAAATGGTTTGTCGAGGTCTGTGTGGAAGAACTTGACTGGCCTCCAGAGCCCTGACTTCAACCTCATCAAACACCTTTGGGATGAATTGGAATGCTGACTGCGAGCCAGTTCTAATCGCCTAACATCAGTGCCTGACCTCAATAATTATCTTTTGGCTGAATAGAAGCAAGTTCCAATATCTAGCGGAAAGCCTTCCCAGAAGAGTGGAGGCTGTAAAAGGGGGACCAACTCCATATTAATGGTCATGATTTTGGAACGAGATGTTTGTCGAGCAGGTGTCCATACTTTTGGCCATGTAGTGTACCTTTTTTTTTATTTTTTTATGTCTATCCAGAGAATCCCAAACATGCTCAATGGGTGATGTCATGTCTGGTTAGTATGCAGGCCATGGTGGAACTAGGGCATTTTCAGCTTCCAGGAATTGTGTACATATCCTTGCTTACACGGGGCCATGAATTATCATGCTGTGACATGAGGTGATGGCTGTGGATGAATGGCACGACTATGGGCCTCAGGATCTCATGGCATTGCTTTGCATTCAAATTGCCATCAATAAAATACAATTGTGTTAGTTGTCCATGGGTTCTAACTTTTTCACTAGCAAATAAGGGACAGAAGGTGGCATGCCAGTGCACGGTGCCACGGCGGTATGGTGTTATACAGAGTATATTCATTCTTATTCAATTGGAAAGGCAAAACATTTGTATATTTCATTTAGCCTTTAGCTTTACTAAAACTGTATCACTATGTAAACTTATGTGAATAAACCTCAAAATAAATTATCAAAGAAATCACAATTTGGACCTTTATAGCAAAAAACAACTTTTCAAATGCAAAAGAGGGTCATGAGTCACCCTCCAAGTCTACATATTTTTTTGCTGCTCTTCACTGATTCAACCAGTCCTTTCTCCTCTTGCATAGCCAGAGAAGTCATTACATGACAAATCACAGTTCCCAGATATTTGAAGTTCATTTTTGATCAGCTCTGTGCTACAACTGTTTCTTGAGTCTGACCATTGGTCATCAGACAGAAAATCCTCTCTACAAAGACATTTGAGTCTGGCACACTGAGGACAAATAAGACAATCCTGAACATGTTGATTTAAGTTGGCTTTCCCTAGGTTTTGGAAAACTGCCACCGACTTCTCACTGGTGGATTTTGTGGTATTCTGTCCGGCCTTCTGTATTTCCTCCCGGCTAGCACAAAACTCTTCATAGTTAGTCCATACTGACACTCTCTGTCATTTTGAGGGCAACCACCACCAGCTCCAGGTCAGTGAAGGAGAGCTCCTCATAGAGGCCGAACAGTTTCACCATTACATTTTCTGGTGAGAAATCAAACCAGTGTTATAGAACTTCAAAGTCCTGTTGCTGCTTGGACTGACAATTGTTTGTCCATCAGCTACTTGGTCTGCTCAGAAAAAAATCTGTCCTGTTTCAGCTGAAGCATATTTAATGTTGAACTTTTGGACTTCCTCGTAAACATCTGTGATGCCGAGCGTTTCGTCCAGCTTTCTTATGAGTTGGTCAAAAACACACCCACTTTGTGGAAAAGGCACAGATAAATCTCACCAGCTTCTGTTTTTTCTTCATACTAAAAAATACTATTCAGTGCCACAGGACAGGTCTCCCTATCTCACTAAGGACCTGAAGTATGATGTAAGAGCTGGCCAGCTTTGCTGGAGACGATCGACGCTGGATGAAGAGCCATCATGTGCAAACATTCACGCCACTCAGTGTCAACAAAGGCAAAAATAATGTGCTCAGTTCCTTTCTTCGGGAAGCAGATACTGATAAGTGGCTGTAGAGCTGTAAAACAATTCTCAATATCCACTGACCGCTGATCACAGGCGTGCTTGCAGGCATTATGAGCTATGTGAGCTGAGCAATTAGCTTTCAGAACGCGATTGTTGGCACTGCTCAATAACTGGTAAATGGAGGGGTGTTTTCCAATTATGTCAGTGTCCGCAGTAGACGTCACAAAGAATGCCCTGATATTGCTAGCACCTTTAGCTAGTGTGGCCTTGTGCATTTCTGTGGATGCATGCCGAGTTAGGTCATTCTCCCCTTCATAGGCAATTGAGAATTCCCGATGCATAAAGTACAGAAAGCTTTAGTTGAGTCACCACTGACGGGCTTAACCCACGTCTTTTTTTGCTTTACGTTGTTTGTTGTAGCTGCAGTCTTTTTTTGCATGTTTATCCATATTTCCTTGATATGCCAAACCGACCGAACAATTACATAAATTACTTTGCAGGAATTGGCGCTTTTACACTATACTGTGATTGGATGAATATATCGGACAAGGGAGGTCTTGTATGGGACAATATATAATATAGGGATATCCTGGCTAATACGGGACAGTTGGCAACCCTAGTTGTCCAGTAGGTTATGCCTGCCCATAGCATAACCCCACCTCCACATGGCATCAACAAACTGCTCACCGACACAACGCGATCTGCCCGGTACAGTTGAAACCGGGATTCATCAGTGAAGCACTCACTTTTCCAGTGTGCCAGTTGCCATCGAAGGTGAGCATTTGACCACCAAAGTCAGTTCTGTCAAATCAAACGCGCCAATTCTCTCTGTCCACAGCTACGAGATCAGAGTTAAACGTACGCAGAAATTAATAAGGCCTGATTTAAAAGAGTTTTTATTACATTTTAATAAAACATGAATCCAATGAGTAAATTTAACATCCCGTTTCTCGAGTTGCAACATGCATAGATGTTTGTGTAAACGGACATGGAGATGAAGTCATTATTCAACGTAGCTACTCGATGTCTGCCCCTCCTGTTTGTTGTGATGAGTTTGTCGACTGTCCACTGTACTTAAACACATGTACAAATCTCTTTTCAACTCCGTGTGTTGTGGAAAGGCAAACACTAGTCGTTCACACTAACGTTAGTGAACCAAATATGGGAATTCAGTGGCCTCTAGTGCCAGTAGTTCACTCGCATTTGCTAGTGAAAGAAATTAATTGCAAATACGAAAAATAACTGATCGTATTTGTGTGAGTGTGATATACATTTAATTATGCATCCCATTTAGTTGTATTTTCCACCTAACATTACGAGCATTTCGCAACCCGGTAGACTAACTGTAATTATGATCCATGTCACAAGTGAAGCTACTGTATCTCATTGGGGAAAAGGGCAGATGGGGTCTCGCAAATCTGTGTGGGCAGTACAAAATAAAATCTCTCTGAAGTAATTGCAGCATTGGATGCATTTTGTGATTCAAAGAAAAATGAATCAATTGAGTTTTTTGGGGTTTTTTTCATGCGAAGTCAGGGCCAAGATGAGAGTTTAGACATATCTCACTGAATTGAGGACTCTAGTGGCCACCTGCAACTTTGGCGTAATCAGACTCTCTTATCAGGGACAGGATTGTGTGTGACACATGTGACCCACACTTAGAGAGCACTTACTCAGACTGATCTCAGTTTAGAGAAATGCATACAGATTGGAAGAGCTGCAGAACTGTCCAGACCGAGAGCTCAAGTCATACAAGTGTAGGGCCCTGTAGCAGTGCATGCAGTAACAGAGGGAGAGGAGACCCTACAGCGGGACAGAGCATGATACTGTGGATGGACACATGAGAGAAAAAGGGAAAAATGCCCTGCATATGGACAAAAATGTAAATCGTGTGGAAAAAACAATCGCTGCTCTACAGTTTGCGAAAGTGCAGGACCAGCAAGAGAAACAGTCCTGGCAATGGAAAATGCGTCAGCTGACTCTGTGGTGAGGATGTTCTGTGCATCACACTAGGGGCAAAGTCAGAGTGCATCAACGTGGTGCAGGAGAACCACAGACCCCAATGCAGCTCTCTTTGCAACCATGCTGGTCAACAAAAAGTCAGTCCGATTTCAGCTAGATTGTGGTGCTAGTTGTAATGTTATCCCTGCAAACCTCAAAAGCCAGTCACCTATATAACAAGAGTACTCTGAAACCACTGGGGAAGTGCACACTTAAAATGATCAATCCACACATACAGAAAACCTACCGAGTTGAGTTCATCGTAGTCAACGAGAATGTGCACAGGCCCATTCTAGGCAGTAAGGCTATCCAGGCAATTGAGTTAATTACTGTGCAGCATCACAACATCCTGGCCATCAAGAAAACAGGATCCTGGACTAAAGAGCAAATTAAACAGGAGTACTCTGATGTATTACAGGGAGATGGATGTTTACCTGGCAAACTGAAGCTGGAAGTGGATGAGTGAGTGGAGCCCGTCCAGCTGCCAGTAGCACTATATAAACACTCAGAGGAGCTCAGTGTTCTAGAGAAAAGGATGATAAAAGCAGTTGAAAAAAGCACAGATTGGATTAGCAGCCTGATCGTAGTGAAGAAACCGTCTGGAAAACTAAGTGCATTGATCCGAAACCTCTCAAGGCATTCGAGGAGCCATTACCCAGATGTACCGCCAGATCTGAATAGAGCACGCGTGTTCTCCGTTTGTGATGTAAAAAAATGGATTTTGGCATGTTGAACTGGAAGCTGGATTCCTCCATCTCACCACGTTCTCTACACCCATGGGACGCTACAGGTGGCTGTGCATGCCAATGGGAATCAGTCCAGCCCCAGAGATATTTCAGAGGAAGTTGAACCAGGCAATGGAAGGACTTCCAGGAGTCAAAATCGTTGCAGATGACATCTTGATTGTGGGAGTAGGAGTGATGAAGCGGTGACTCTGGACCATGACAAAAACCTTAAAATGCGCCTGGACAGATCCAGGAAGCTCAATATGAAGCTGCAGCTCCGGCTGAAGGAAGTGCCCTACATTGGCCGCCTGCTAACATCAGAGGGGTTGAAAGTGGACCCAGGAGAAGTGACAGCCATCAAACAGATGCCTAGGCCTACAGATGTGCAGGGGGTGCAGCGCTTCCTGGGCATGGTAAACTACCTAGCCAAGTTCTGCAGCTCTGCGAGCCACTGCGATAGCTAACACACAAGGACTCACTGTGGGAGTGGTCAGAGACATGAGCAGGCTTTCAATAAAATCAGGGATACCATTTACACACACCTGTGCTGAAATACTACAACCCAGCAGAGCAGCTTGTACTACAGTGTGATGCTTCAGAGTGGGTTAGGAAGCAGCCTTGATGCAGGGAGGACAACCAATGGCATACGCCAGCAGAGCCCTGACAGAGACTGAAAAGGGGTATGCACAGATGGAGAAGGAGCTGCTTTCAGTGGTGTTTGGCATGGAGAGGTTTCACCAATTCATATGTGGAAGTGCAGTCAGATCACAAGCCTTGAGCATCATGACAAAGCCTCTCCTTAGCGCACCAAAAAGACTACAAAGTATGCTCAGGAGACTCCAACTACGAGGTCAGTCTCCGATACGTTCCGGGAAAATATCTGGTGCTGGCCGACACCCTGAGCAGGGCTTACCTCACAGAACAAGACAAGAGGCCCTGTGGAGGTCAAAGTGGAATCAATCAATATCATACACTACCTCCCTGTGTCAAGCAAGAGACTAAAGCACATCCAGAGAGCCACTGAGCTAGACTGGGAGCTCCAGACACTGAAAAATGTGATCCTGCAGCGGTGGCCTGAAGTGAAAGGACATGTACCCTTGGAAGTAGCAATGTTTTTTCACAACGGAGGTGAGCTGACTGTGCAAAATGGAATTGTCTTCAGAGGATAGCAAGTCATTGTGCCTACTGCCCTCAGGTCAGAGAATGCAGAGAATCCATTCCTCAAACATAGGAACAGAGGAATGTCTGAAAAGAGCTCGCGAGTGTGTCTACTGGCCAGGCATGAATGCACAGCTGAGAACATACATGGCACAATATAGGTCTGAAGCAGCAGAAAGAAACGGTGATGCCACACGAAGCACCAAAGCATCCCTGGGAAAATATAGGGACTGACTTGTTCCAGTTCAACGACAGACTACATGGTCACAGTTGATTCTCTCCATTTGGAGAACACACGGTTGAAAACGGTCATTTGAAAACTGAAGACACTTTGCACGCTTATGGCATACCTGACATCCTTTACTCAGACAATGGTCCCCAGTACTCTTCAGACAAATTCTGAAGTTTCAGCAAGGCTGGGGACTTTACACACAACGTCTCCAGAATACCTGCAAAGTAATGGGAAAGTGGAATTGGCAGTGAAAACAGCCAAAAGACTGATGGCAAAAGCAAAGAGAGCAGGTGCTGACCCATACCTGGCCATGCTGGATCACAGAAATACCCTTCACAAGGAACAGACAACAGCTCTGCAATGGTGCTCATGGGAAGACTTACAAAGACACTACTTATAATGAGTAAAAATCTTCTGAGACCGGGGATGGCGAACTGTCAGCTGGAGAAGTTCAATGAGACAACAGAAACAGGCAAAGTACTAAGACACCTCTGCTAAGGATCTCACAGAGCTGCAACGAGATGACAGGGTGGGAGTTTAGCCACTCACAGGACAGAAACAGTGGTGGCAGAAGGCCACAGTAGTCAGACCTGTGGAGCAAAGTTCCTACGAGGTGAAGACGGAACCGGGACAAGTCTTCAGGAGGAACAGGCGACACCTGAGGAAGTGCAGAGAAATGGAGGATTTCACTACTGAGGAGACTGGCACAGAGCCAGTAAACAGAGCACCAGTTGATGCCCAGCAGGGTGCAGAACACAACCTAGAGGTGAACGATGCACCTCAACACGAAGATCCAAACATCTCAGGTTAAGCACCTCCTGATGTAATCAACACTCTCCACACAAGGTCTGGTAGGGCCATCTGAAGACCTATACACCTGAGAATTTGTGAAGGTAAAAAATAATAATAATTAATGCACAGTCAGACAGTAAACAAACATGTAGTTCACATTCCATTTTTTGCAGACATGGACTTACAAGCCAAAGTTAGGTGGAGTCTTGCCTTTTTTATTGTAAAAAAAAAAAGGACATGTAGCAATATTGATGTTATACAGGAAACGGAAACCAGTTGTTACTTTTATTAATGTGCTGGTTGACAACATGCCTAGTAAAGTTTGCTTTACTATATATCTTTGTCTGTCCTGACTACAACACAAAGCATATTAAAACGATAAACATCTTGGGATTAATTAGAGTCAGGAGTTTAGAAGCCTGCGCAATGAAGAATGAATGGGTGTCCGGTGTTATCTTTAGAGGCAAAGCTTCTAAAATTCCTTTCGCACTAGATTTGAGATTCTATACATTTTGAAAATCTGAAATTATGTATGCGCTGCAAAGAAATACAATAGGAACCTTTACATAGGCTTTAAACTCTTGACTCTTAGCGAACAGCTGTCATTCTCTTTGCGTTAGCCTACTTGTGCTTTGTGTAGCCAATTCTCCAATTTGCTGTGCGCTTCTGGTAATCTTAAAAAGTTGTACAGGGTTGTCAGGTCTGCAAACTGCAGTCAGGTCAAGACCCTGGTGAGGACGCAGATGAGCTTCCCCCAACTTGAGACGTCTGTGGCATTATGTTGTGACAATTGCACATTTTAGTGGCCTTTTATTGTCGCCAGCACAAAGTGCACCAGTGTAATGATCATACTGTTTAATCAGCTTCTTGATATGCCACACTTGTCAGGTGGATGTATTATCTTGGCAACAGAGAAATGCTCACGAACAGGGATGTCAATAAATTGGTCACAATTTTCGAGATGCTTTTTGTGCGGCTCTTATTTCCGCTCATGAAACCAACATGTTGCATTTGTTTTTGTTTAGTATACATGCCCAGACTTCTCACTTTTGTATTGTGTTAAATATTAGCCACTTGGTAGCCACCGTCAGTTATACCCACGTTTAACTGTTACTGACGTTAGTGTTAGTTTACCTTTCTTTCCTCTGTCACGTTCGTGTGGTTGTTCCTGAGGATCGCTAGGATCGTATTACTAGTTTGGGACGTGTAGCCTATTTGAATCATTATGGACCGCAGACTATATGTAGCAATTTAAACATGCCACATTACTACTGGACCGTTGTCATCAGTTCCATGAATAATTATTTGTGAAGATTTTTAGGACTATTGTCTTTTGTACGCTCCTCCCCTTCCCGACATTTTATGGTTTGAACAATTGACTATGGCAACTTTCAGGATTAATTAAACCACTATTTTTGATTTACCAATGTATTTAGTGCATAAAGGCTCTCCAAACTTGTTTATTATTCATAAATGCTTTCCTAACCCTAAATAATACACAATCAGTTTTTTTATTGACCAATTGGTGCAGAAAGAAACATGGGTGTATGTACATGGCCTTCTGTTATTGATACTTAATATTTTGACCCTAATATTCTGAACTCCATATATTCTATTGAGTCTGAATTCTAATTAAACGCACACCAAATTTAAAGGGATGGATTTAGATAAATGTACAAACCCTACTGAGTGAACTCGACAAGAGGTCCTATTAGCCAACAAGTGGGAGTTTTCAGCAATTGAATTATGTATTAAGCAGCGCAGGGGAGCTACACCTGCAAAGCCCGTTACGCACCTTCATAAGGCAAGTCTGAATACCAACTACTGAGAAGTTGGTCGGAAAAGCATTAAAGTATGAATCGGACCCATATTGATCACAATCTCCCCTCTCTTTTAGGTGAAGCGACCAAGTTTGGCAGAGGGGACTCGTCTTCCCCAGCTCCCCCCAACAGCCTGTCTCAAGGCCCCTCTGCTCAGCCCCAGCAGCCCCCCCAGTCTCAGAGCCAAGGTCTGGGACAGAGCCAGGCCCAGCAGAACCAGGCCTTCCTCAATCCACCTCTGCCACCAGGCTACGGCTACACCGGCCTGCCTTACTACGCCGGCATGCCCGGGGTGCCCAGCGCCTTCCAGTACGGCCCCACCGTTTTTGTGCCTCCGGCCTCGGCCAAGCAGCCCAACATGGGCTTGGGGAACCCCTCCAGCCAGTACCACCAACAGCATCAGCCTAGCTACGGCCAGCACGCGTATGGAACAGGTGTGTGTGTCAGTGAGTGAGCGAGAGAGTGAACTGAAATCACAGACCGTGTGTGGCTGAGAGGGAGAGTTCTTGCTTAGCGAGCATGGCCCCACCCCCCCTGCCGGATATAGTCGCTGTTCACATGCTATTCTAGCCAGTTGCCTTATTGCTTCTCTCTCGGTTCTTCTTTTCCCCCGTACCCCTTCCTCTGCTGTCCTTTTTACTCTCCCCATCCACTTTACTCGTTCCTCCTGGTCCTCTTCCATTCCTCCTCTCTCAGCTTTTGACGACCTGTCTCAGGGCCACGCGGGGGAGTACAGTAAGGGAGGGTACGGAGGCTCTGCCCAGTCACAGGCCAAATCAGCTGGCAGCGGCCCAGGGAAAGGTACACTCACTGAACTCAGCTGCCCCAGGACGCACCCCCTTCCCCGCCCCTTTCTCCACCCCGCCCCCTTCACTTGTTATCAGCTGTGAGATATATATATATATATATATTACACATACACAGTGGGGCAAAAAAAGTATTTAGTCAGCCACCAATTGTGCAAGTTCACCCACTTAAAAAGATGAGGCCTGTAATTTTCATCATAGGTACACTTCAACTATGACCAACAAAATGAGAAACAAATCCAGAAAATCACATTGTAGGCTTTTTAATGAATTTATTTGTAAATAATGGTGGAAAATAAGTATTTGGTCACCTACAAACAAGCAAGATTTCTGACTCTCACAGACCTGCAATTTCCTCTTTTAAGAGGCTCCTCTGTCCTCCACTTGTTACCTGTATTAATGGCACCTGTTTGAACTTGTTATCAGTATAAAAGACACCTGTCCACAACTTCAAACAGTCACACTCCAAACTCCACTATGGCCAAGACCAAAGAGCTGTCAAAGGACACCAGAAACAAAATTGTAGACCTGCACCAGGCTGGGAAGACTGAATCTGCAATAGGTAAGCAGCTTGGTTTGAAGAAATCAACTGTGGGAGCAATTATTAGGAAATGGAAGACATACAAGACCACTGATAATCTCCCTCGATCTGGGGCTCCACACAAGATCTCACCCCGTGGGGTCAAAATGATCACAAGAACGGTGAGCGCAAATCCCAGAACCACACGGGGGGACCTAGTGAATGACCTGCAGAGAGCTGGGACCAAGTAACAAAGCCTACCATCAGTAACACACTATGCCGGACTGGGACTCAAATCCTGCAGTGCCAGACGTGTCCCCCTGCTTAAGCCAGTACATGTCCAGGCCCGTCTGAAGTTTGATAGAGAGCATTTGGATGATCCAGAAGAAGATTGGGAGAATGTCATATGTTCAGATGAAACCAAAATATAACTTTTTGGTAAAAACTCAACTCGTCGTGTTTGGAGGACAAAGAATGCTGAGTTGCATCCAAAGAACACCATACCTACTGTGAAGCATGGGGGTGTAAACATCATGCTTTGGGGCTGTTTTTCTGCAAAGGGACCAGGACGACTGATCCGTGTAAAGGAAAGAATGAATGGGGCCATGTATTGTGAGATTTTGCGTGAAAACCTCCTTCCATCAGCAAGGGCATTGACGATGAAACGTGGCTGGGTCTTTCAGCATGACAATGATCCCAAACACACCGCCCGGCAACGGAGTGGCTTTGTAAGAAGCATTTCAAGGTCCTAGAGTGGCCTAGCCAGTCTCCAGATCTCAACCCCATAGATAATCTTTGGAGGTAGTTGAAAGTCCGTGTTGCCCATCAACAGCCCCAAAACATCACTGCTCTAGAGGAGATCTGCATGGAGGAATGGGCCAAAATACCAGCAACCGTGTGTGAAAAGACTTACAGAAAATGTTTGACCTCTGTCGTTGCCAACAAAGGGTATATAAAAGTATTGAGAAACTTTTGTTATTGCCCAAATACTTATTTTCCACCATAATTTGCAAATAAATTCATTAAAAATCCTACAGTGTGATTTTCTAGATTTTTTTTTCTTCTCATTTTGTCTGTCATAGTTGAAGTGTACCTATGATGAAAAATCCAGGCCTCATCTTTTTAAGTTGGAGAACTTGCGCAATTGGTGGCTGACTAAATACTTTTTTGCCCCACTGTGTGTATATGTATATATATGTATACCTGAGCCAGTTGTGTGTGTGTGTGTGTGTGTATATATTGCTCAAAAAAATAAAGGGAACACTAAAATAACACATCCTATATCTGAATGAATGAAATATTCTTATTAAATACTTTTTTCTTTACATAGTTGAATATGCTGACAACAAAATCACACATGATCAATGGAAATCAAATTTATCAACCCTTGGAGGTCTGGATTTGGAGTCACACTCAAAATTAAAGTGGAAAACCACACTACAGGCTGATCCAACTTTGATGTAATGTCCTTAAAACAAGTCAATGAGGCTCAGTAGTGTGCGTGGCCTCCATGTGCCTGTATGACCTCCCTACAACACCTGGGCATGCTCCTGATGAGGTGGCGGATGGTCTCCTGAGGGATCTCCTCCCAGACATTACATTACATTTTTAAGTCAGTTAGCAGACGCTCTTATCCAGACCTGGACTAAAGCATCCGCCAACTCCTGGACAGTCTGTGGTGCAACGTGGCGTTGGTGGATGGAGCGAGGCATGATGTCCCAGGTGTGCTCAATTTGATTAAGGTCAGGGGAACGGGCGGGCCAGTCCATAGCATCAATGCCTTCCTCTTGCAGGAACTGCTGACACTCCAGCCTCATGAGGTCTAGCATTGTCTTTCATTAGGAGGAACCCAGGGCCAACCACACCAGCAAGGGGTCTGAGGATCTCATCTCAGTACCTAATGGCAGTCAGGCTACCTCTGGCGAGCACATGGAAATGCCACCCCACACTGACTGACCCACCGCCAAACCGGTCATGCTGGAGGATGTTGCAGGCAGCAGAACGTTCTCCACGGCGTCTCCAGACTGTCACCTCTGTCACGTGCTCCGTGTGAACCTGCTTTCATCTGTGAAGAGCACAGGGCGCCAGTGGCGAATTTGCCAATCTTTGTGTTCTCTGGCAAATTCCAAACGTCCTGCACGGTGTTGAGCTGTAAGCACAACCCCCCACCTGTGGACGTCGGACCCTCATACCACCTTCATGGAGTCTGTTTCTAACCGTTTGAGCAGACACATGCACATTTGTGGCCTGCTGGAGGTCATTTTGCAAGGCTCTGGCAGTGCTCCTCCTGCTCCTCCTTGCACAAAGGCAGAGGTAGCGGTCCTGCTGCTGGGTTGTTGCCGTCCTACGGCCTCCTCCACGTCTCCTGATGTACTGGCCTGTCTCCTGGTAGCGCCTCCATGCTCTGGACACTACACTGACAGACACGGCAAACCTTCTTGCCACAGCTCGCATTGATGTGCCATCCTGGATGAGCTTCACTACCTGAGCGGGTTATAGACTCTGTCTCATGCTACCACTAGTGTGAAAGCACCGCCAGCATTCAAAAGTGACCAAAACATCAGCCAGGAAGCATAGGAACTGAGAAGTGGTCTGTGGTCCCCACCTGCAGAACCACTCCGTTATTGGGGGTGTCTTACTAAATGATTATAAAATCCACCTGTTGACTTCCATTTGAACAACAGCATGTGAAATTTAGTGTCAAATAATGGCTTCCTAAGTGGATAGTTTGATTTCACAGAAGTGTGATTGACTTAGAGTTACTTTGTGGTGTTTAAGTGTTCCCTTTATTTTTTTGAGCAGTGTATATACTACTGTTCTGAAACACCCCCCCCACTACTAAGAAATACTCCCTCAGTCACTACTAACTCTTGAAATGGTCAACTTCCTCAGAAATGTTGAACATTGCCAACCCACACCATGCCGCCTCGCGGGGGCAAACTGACATGTTTGTTTCCTCTCGCTCACAGCTCCAGGTTTGTCTAGCTCAGGCAGCAGTGGAGGGCTGCCCGATATTGGTGCTTCAATGTACAGCAAGACACAGGTGAGCTCATTAACATTCTGTGTACTGTGTCCTATGCTGAAGTCAGTCAACACCTGGTTTATAGTTGTTGCTGTTAGTGTTGTCGCGATACCAGGAAGCAAGGGAAACGAAACAGATTTCATTTCTTGAGGGAAAACGATCCAGATTTTGGGGAAAAAACAGCCTTATGTTGTCACCCAGAGTCACGTGTTTCATTTCCAAGCTATAGCTCACAGTATTTTACAAAAGTAGGTTTTAAAAGATCATAGTTTAGTCTGTTTCATGTGTTCTTTTTTGTGTATCGTGACATCACTAGTTGCTGTATAGTTTTAGAGTTTCAGCCAATGATGTGTATACAAATCATTGGTTTCAGTCATGTCTGAGAATAAGCGGCTTTAATTGATACGACTGGTTGGATTTATTGATGTTAAGGAGCCAGACCACCTCAGTTCCACAGGATTGAAATATGAATGAGGATAAATTCAGGATCATACCTCTTATGCTCAGATATTACACAATATAATGGTCCTCTCCACACTCTGTTCACTGTCCCCAACCCCAGTCTTTTGATAAGCAGGGCTTCCACGCGGCAACGCCCCCTCCCTTCAGCCTGCCATCTGCGCTGGGGGGCACGGGCCCTCTGAACCCCGGGGGTGCCCCCGGTTACGCCCCGCCACCCTTCCTCCACATTCTGCCTGCCCACCAACAGCCACACTCCCAGTTGCTACACCACCACCTCACCCAAGACGGACAGGTAACAGCCCTTCAACCTCTTGTTGATCAACACCATACACTTAACATTTTCCTCCTGTTGTTGATCAACACCATACACTTAACATTCTCCTCCTGTTGTTGATCAACACCATACACTTAACATTCTCCTCCTGTTGTTGATCAACACCATACACTTAACATTCTCCTCCTGTTGTTGATCAACACCATACACTTAACATTCTCCTCCTGTTGTTGATCAACACCATAGACATACATGGACTTAGTGTCGGAGCTGAACTGCAGTGGTGAATGACTTCCGCCGGATTGCAAAGGTTTTAATGGTCTGTCAAGATAGGGCTGAGTATATAAATAAAAAGTGGAGATGGGGTTCTGGGATGGGTTCCAATGAGTTTTGACTAGGAAGCGCCGTTTCTGTATATTCCCATTTTGCTCAAACAACTTTTCTACCCTCTAGTAAATACCCCTCTCCCTAGTTTGACCCAATAGCAAATAATTGACTGTAGGGTGTGTGTGTGCATTGTCTCCCCCTGTAGGGTGTTCCGGGTCAGCGCAATCAGTCCAGCAGCATGCAGCAGAAGAGCCAGGGCAGTAAGTCCAGTTATGGAAGCCCTTACTGGGCCAACTGAAGGGTACACCTGGGGAGTCTGTCCTGGCCCCCCATACTAAAGGCTGTGTGTGTGTCCCTTCTCCAACTCCCCCATTAATTTCTTTCTCTTTTCCTTTTTCAAAATTGGTTGTACATGTAAGATATTTATGTATGTATTTATATATATATATACTGTATATGTAATAGTAGAACATGAAATGTGGTTGCTGCATTTTATTTTTGAAAGACGTTTTTGTTTACTTTTTCAAAGCTGCAGGAAGACATTACAAAAATACATCTGAGAACTCCTATAGAGAAATGGAAAAGGAGAGAGCTTTAGCACTGAGTGAAATGAGGACCTCAGATGGGGGGTTTCCACATTAACAAATTACATTTGTCTCCTTTTTTTTTATACACAACTTTTGAGTTATCCAGCTTATCTCCTTCATTTTCACCTTTTTAAAACTTCAGCCGTAGGTCCTCCCTCCTTTTACTCAGTTTTCTGTTTCTGATTGGGTGGCTCTGGCAAGGGGGGGCTGCCTCTGTGCCTTCCGCTCCATCGATACGCCTCAAAGACCTGCCCATTAAAATTGTATATTTTAATTTCATTTTAACCGTTTCCATCTGAATAAAAGTTCTGAGCAGTAATCATCTTGCCCAAGTTCATTCTTGTCATTTAGTTTGTGAGGTACTGATTGTGAGGGCAGACTGGACTTAGATGTTGTGATTGAATGTGTGATTTGTTGTTGACTCTGAACTGACCAGGGCTACCGCACACCACCTTCATACTTGAGCGCCATCCATACCACTGACCCAGAAAAGCAGAGATGCTTTTCAGCCACTTGTTTAGGTGAGGTTCTGGCTAGCGGAGTAGAACACTTGTTTAGGTGAGGTTCTGGCTAGCGGAGTAGAACACTTGTTTAGGTGAGGTTCTGGCTAGCGGAGTAGAACACTTGTTTAGGTGAGGTTCTGGCACTTGTTTAGGTGAGGTTCTGGCTAGTAGAACACTTGTTTAGGTGAGGTTCTGGCTAGAACACTTGTTTAGAGTTCTGGCTAGAACACTTGTTTAGGTGAGGTTCTGGCTAGCGGAGTAGAACACTTGTTTAGGTGAGGTTCTGGCTAGCGGAGTAGAACACTTGTTTAGGTGAGGTTCTGGCTAGCGGAGTAGAACACTTGTTTAGGTGAGGTTCTGGCTAGCGGAGTAGAACACTTGAAAAATAAAAGGATATCCTCACTCTAGGAGCTCAGATGCAATTTAATAAACGCTTCGACAGATTAAGACCGCATGTCTCTAATCGTTGGTTATTAAATTATTCCATCTGCGCTCCTAGAGTGAGAGGCTCTTTTTCTATTGCACAATGGCTAACTTGGCAAGCAATTTTAATTTGGAATTGGTTATTCATTCACAATACTCATCAGAAACCTTAGCAAAATCTCTGGAAATGCTAAAGTTATACCAGTTTCAGCTATCTCAAATTCCTATTGAAAGAATGGCCGAAACAGTATAAGCAAATGTAACTGAACAAAAATATAAATGCATCATGTGAAGTGTTGGTCCCATGTTAAATGAGCTGGGGGGGGAATTCCATTTCTAAAATTGTGCACAAATTTGTTAACATCCATGTTAGTGAGCGTTTCTCCTTTGCCAAGACAATTCATTCACCTGACAGGTGTGGTATATTAATAAACTGAATAAACAGCATAATCATTACTCAGGTGCAGCTTGTGCATGGGACAAAAGGCCACTTGAAATGTGAAGTTTTGTCACAACAGAATCCCATGAATGTCTCAAGTTGAGGGAGCGTGCAATTGGCGTGCTGACTGCAAGAATGTCCACCAGCTATTGCCAGATAATTTAATGTTAATTTCTCTACCATAAGTTGCGTCCAACCGGCCTCAAACTGCAGACCACCCATAACCACATCTGGCTTCTTTACCTGCAGGATCGTTGGGATATTAAGTATGTCTGTAATAAAGCCCTTTTTTTGTCACTCTGATTGGCTGGGACTATGCCCTCCAAGGCCCACCCATGGCTGCACCCCTGCCATCATGTGACTTCCATAGATTAGGGTCGAATGAATTTATTTAAATTGAATGATATCCTTATGAACTGTGACCCAGTAAAATCATAGAAATTGTTGCATGTTGCATTTTATATTTTTGTTCAGTACGTATATATATTATACACAAAGCCAGTAACATTATAGAACATTCATAATACATTGGATTGTAGGCTGTTATAAATTGTGCAAGCATATGCCTATATATTCTCTCCTGCTGTTGCAGACTCACTAGTTTCTGTCTCGTGGTTTGTTCCCATGACATATGGCAGCTCAGCATGAGAACAACGCGCACAGGGCTATTGAGCACCACTCATGATGGGAATACACAGGTGGTGCGGTGCACTGCATAGGCTTTTAACAGCAGAATCCTCCCCAAAACTCACAGCAACAAATGACCTCGCTGTTATGTTATTCACCACTGGAGGGCGTACGCAGTCCTGGGGTTAGGACAACCAGTCCAAGGCTTCTGTTCTATAAAATGTGCTCTTGAACACTTCTAGTCAGTAAGCATTTAGATTGGTAAGACTAGAGGAAGTTTACACCTGATAGTCACCATACTCTATTTAAAATTGCTCAACAAACAATTCTAATGCTACTGCTAATCTTTTTTTAATGATTCAAATGGAAAAGTGGAGCTTTTATATGATATTACACCTTTGGAGGTAACATTCAAGCCATGTAAGATTGGCTGCTGTTGGATATACCCATTGAATTCACTTAATGCCTTACTAAAAGTATAACTGTCCTACCGTATACCCTAATTATGTGTAGGCACAGATGGTGTTCTCTGAGCTACGTAATAGACATTTTTGACCCCCAATAATATTGTGTCCCACAGAATAGAGCTCTGTATTCCAACCAAATGAGACCGGACAAGGAGGGTGAGTGGCTTGATCCATTGTGCTCAACTGCAGAAGTATACACAGCACTTGGGTCAGAGGTCAAAGTGAAGTTGAATAGATCAAATCTCCCTCTGGAAGGCCACCCATGGAAAGAGTGGGGAAGGTGGTGAAAGGAAAAAGTGGGGAAGGTGGTGAAAGGTCCGGCTCGAGAGTTTTAACGTGAGAAGGACAGTTTGAATAGTCCTTAAAAATCCACGACTGGTTATCGCCATCCCTGATTTGACTCTTATGAATTAGTATAACCTTGGCCACTTGTAAATTAACTCATGCTTTTGGTTTCCAGCAGGATTCTGCTTCTCTAGCCTGATCCACAACCAGTGTTGTGGAAGCTACTCTGAAATATTGGTTTACCCATTACTTTACACTGGAAGAAGTTAAGCTACCCTTAAGAGAAATATTGTTTATTTAACTAAAGCTCCATTGAAAACGTAGTTCACTACTGCACATCCAAGCTACTGACACTGAACATCAAAAAACTAAGGAGATGATTGTGGACTTCAGGAAACAGCAGAGGGAACACCCCCCTATCCACATCGATGGAACAGTAGTGGAGAGGGTAGTAAGTTTTAAGTTCCTCTGCGTACACGTCACAGACAAACTGAATTGGACAGACAGCATCGTGAAGAAGGCGCAGCAGTGCCTCTTCAACCTCAGGAGGCTGAAGAAATTTGGCTTGTCACCAAAAGCACTCACAAACTTCTACAAATGCACAATCGAGAGCATCCTGTCGGGCTGTATCACCGCCTGGTACGGCAACTGCTCCGCCCACAACCGTAAGGATCTCCAGAGGGTAGTGAGGTCTGCACAACGCATCACCGGGGGCAAACTACCTGCCCTCCAGGACACCTACACCACCCGATGTCACAGGAAGGCCATAAAGATCATCAAGGACAACAACCACCCGAGCCACTGCCTGTTCACCCCGCTATCATCCAGAAGGCGAGGTCAGTACAGGTGCATCAAAGCTGGGACCGAGAGACTGAAAAACAGCTTCTCAAACAGCCACCACTAACATTGAGTGGCTGTTGCCAACACACTGACTCAACTCCTGCCACTTTAATAATGGGAAATGATGTAAAATATATCACTAGCCACTTTACACAATGCTACCTAATATGTTTACATACCCTACATTATTCATCTCATATGTATACGTATATATTGTACTCCATATCATCTACTGCATCCTTATGTAATACATGTATCACTAGCCACTATACCACTTTGTTTACATACTCATCTCATATGTATATAGTGCACTCAATACCATCTACTGTATCTTGTCTATGCCGCTCTGTACCATCACTCATTCATATATCTTTATGTACATATTCTTTATCCCCTTACACTTGTGTCTATAAGGTAGTAGTTTTGGAATTGTTAGCTGGATTACTTGTTGGTTATTACTGCATTGTCGGAACCAGAAGCACAAGCATTTTGCTACACTCGCATTAACATCTTCTAACCATGTGTATGTGACAAATAAAATTTGATTTGATGCTACTGTACTTCTGGAAAAATGATCATATCTGAAATGTCACAGACTACATATTGTAAGAACAGATCACTCTGGAGTCAGGTGTTAATGGCAATTTAGCCTACTAAACACAAAAACAATGTTTCAAATGAGAATTAGGCAGGTCTGATGATGAAAAATAAAAGGAAATTATTGCCTATTTCCCCCAATATTAAAAAAATATATATATTTAAATAAAAAAAGTGTGTAGTTCCCATAGTTAGCTACACCACTACATGGCAAAAAAAGGTGTTAACAACTGAAAACACTACCTAGATCTGAATTTAGTTCAACTACCACCAAGCAACTACCAAATGTAATTGAATTACTAGTTGAACTACATGTAGTTCACTACTCCACAAACACTGTCCAAGACCATCCTGACTGCTGCACTCTTTTACTATATCAATCAGTCACTGAATCTGTGTAGCAAAATAGAATCTAAGCTCGCAAGATCAGGATGGTCATAGCAGGCTACTGCTTCTCAGGATTTAATCTCTCTGGCCCTGTATGCTGCTATAGTAGGAGGACTAGTGTGTAATGTGTTATGCCATAGATAGTCCCTGTATAGAAGCTACTTTATATGATTGGCCCTCGCCAGGGGCGTCACCCACCTATTTATTTTTGAAGGGGCACTTTTTTATCTTCCACCATATCGTCAATATTTTCCACATACAGGTGGATAAAACTGAGGAGGCCTTTTCACTACAGGGAAAGCCCCATAATGGGGTCCTACTAAAGACCCTCAAGCCCCATAATGTGCAGATAATATATTTATGTTATATAGGCTGTTATAAGTCTGTTGCCTCATACTTGATGTTTCTATCCAGCTCGTGTTACACAATGGCTCAAAATAGGCTAATAGTGGCTGCGCAATGGTGGATGTCTAAGCTCGATCTCTAATATTTCAATGAACTCGAGCAGGAATGTACGCAGGAATGCTGATGTTTGTTGTCACTCGTTACTGCTCTTTCAGATGCTTTCGACAAAGACGTTTTGTGGGGGTTCACTTGATTCACTCCCAAATATTGGGGCTGTCACACGGGATTTAGCCCCCCAGCAGTGAGGTCGCACAGTGAATGGAGGGCTTGCTTGCTCGTGAGCTGGGTAGTTGATTTCGTTCTCAAATCATTGCCTGTTTTTCCTCCATTCAATGCTTTAAATTACAAGCCTGTCCTTCTGCTGAATGCTTGCAGTCACAGGGTGTTTTGGTTTCTTTCATCTCATTTTGGAGGACCGTGAGATATTATTGTCCCCTGCTTGTTGTTAGATTTGACAGTGGTGTCCATTCACTGAGAAATTGGATGCAATTAAAGAAATTATGCTGATTCGCTACTTGTGTTCGAGGCAGAATAGAGTTTTTGCTGTGTGTGCAGTCAGAGATATGTAGCTTATATAATGATTGGATACTCATGTCTCCGCCCTAACAATGTGAGTCGGGAAGGCAAGCGACAAGCTTAGGTCCAAAATAAGACTGTAGAAATACTTTGGGCTTATTTTGGACAGATTTGCTTCTTCCTCTCTGGCACTGTTCCTGGCTTGCTATGGAGTTACTCCGGGCAACTGCTATGAAAACAAAAACCTAGCAATCACAAGGGATTTTCATGTAGCCTTTTAAGCTAAAATAAGCCCAGCCCAGTGCGCAAAATGTTGTTTTCCCTATTTGTGAAACTATAACTAGGTTTCCATATTTAGCGCGTAAAGTAGTCTACATGTTGGATAAAACATGTCAAGACAGGCCTGATTGAAACAGCTAATTTGTTGGTAAACTTTCCAAATGTCGACATAACTAAATATGCTACACAAAGTGGGCACATAAGGAACTCATCATCAAGCTTTGATTATTTGAATCAGCTGTGTAGTGCTATGGCAAAAACCAAGCCGTGCACCCAGGGGGGGCCCCAGGACCGAGTTTGGGAAACCCTGCCCTAATCTCATCATGTAGGCCATACTGACACTGTTTCTGCAAGCTGTTGGCTGGAGCGTCAATACCAGTTGGCACATTCGCTACATAATGCCACATTTAGAACATTTATCAGTAGAGTTTAAAATGCAATGGAAACCCATTTACAGTGACTTCAGAAAGTATTCACACCCCTTGACTTTTTCCACATTTGGTTGTGTTACAAGTTGGGAGTTAATTGTCATTTTTTTGTCAACGATCTACACAAAATACTCTGGAAAGTCATTGGAACAACAAATCTAACATTTGCAACAACAAAAAGATTCAGAATAATAAATAAACAAATAGATATTGATTACATAAGGTTATTTTCCTGCTGAAAGCTGAATTTGTCTGTTGGAAAGCAGACTAAACCAGGTTTTCCTCTAGGATTTTGCCTGTGCATAGCTCTATTCCATTTCTTGTCATCTTTAAAAAAACTCCCTACTCATTGCCGATGACAAGCACACACATAACATGATGGTGCCACCACCATACTTGAAAATATGAAGAGTGGCACTCAGTGATGAGTTGTGTTGGATTTTCCCCAAACATAACACTGTATTCAAGACATAGATTTAATTTATTTGCCACATTTCTTTTGCAGTTTTACTTTTGTGCCTTATTGCAAATAGGTTGTTTTGGAATATGTTTAGTCTGTACAGGCTTCCTGCATTACACTCTGTCATTTAGTAACTACAATGTTGTTGAATTTTCTCCTATCACATCTATTAAACTCGAACTGTTTTAAAGTCACCATTGGCCTCATGTTGAAAGCCCTGAGCGGTTTCCTGCCTCTCTGGCAGCTGAGCTAGGAAGGACGCCTGCATCTTTGTTGTGACTGGGTGTATTGATAGACCAACCAAAGTGTAATTAATAACTTCACCATGATCAAAGGGATATTCAATGTCTGTTTGTTTTATTTTTACCCATCTACCAATTGGTGCCCTACTTTACGAGGCATTGGAGAACCTCCCTGGTCTTTGTGGTTGAATCTGTGTCTGAAATTCAATGCTCGACTCAGGGACCTTACAGCTAATTGTATGTGTACGGAGATGAGGTAGTCATAAAAAAATAATGTTTCACACAATTATTGGGCGGCAGATTGCCTAGTGGTTAGAGCGTTGGGCCAGTAACCAAAAGGTTGCTGGATCGAATCCCAGAGCTGACAAGGTAAAAATATGTCGTTCTGCCCCTGAACAAGGCAGTTTACCGTCTGTTCCTCAGTAGACCGTCATTGTAAATAAGAATTTGTTTTTAACTGACTTGCCTGGTGTAATATATATATATATATTTTAAATAATTGTACACAGAGACCATACAACTTACTATGTGACTCAAGACATTTCACCTTTTCATTATTTATTCATTTGTAGAAATGTCTAAAAACATAATTCCACTTTGACATTTTGAGGTATTGTGTATAGACCAGTGACACAACATCTGAATTGAATCCATTTTAAATTTGGGCTGTAACAAACAACACGTGGAACAAGTTAAGGAGTGTGAATACTTTCTGAAGGCACTGTGACTTGTATTTTTCGATTCGGTACATGGGAATTTAACTGCAAAAGTTTGTTCCACGTGCACTGTGTCATCACGCACAGCCTTTTATCTGCAACAAGCCAATTTGATAGAAACACATCTCTGATGTGAAAATGTTTTTACACCTGTATTGTTTGCTGTTTGGGGTTTTAGGCTGGGTTTCTGTACAGCACTTTGAGATATCAGCTGATGTACGAAGGGCTATATAAATAAATTTGATTTGATTTGATATTAAGATTTTAGAATCTTCACATAAATCTGTTGCCAATTATATGGAAACCAAGCTACTGTTGCAATAATAACGGAAATAATTTGTAAGAAATGTAAATAAGCCTAGTTAGGCCTATAAAGTAACAAAGTCTGTAACGTTGTTCCAAATCACACTAACCTCGCCTGAGACTATTGTGTTATACATTCTTAATAGATAACAATATATTAGGCCTAATCAAATGGGCTAACACTGTCTCTGTGAGAAATACAGTGCATTCAGGAAGTATTCAGACCCCTTGACTTTTTCCACATTTTGTTACGTTACAGCCTTATTATAAAATGCATTAAATTGTTTTTTTCCCCCCTCATCAATCTAAACACAATACAATATAATGACAAAACAATAACAGGTTTTTAGAAATGTGTACGCATTAAAATAAAATACTTAAATATTAAATTTACATAAGTATTAAGACCCTTTACTCAGAACTTTGTTGAAGCACCTTTGGCAGCGATTACAGCCTCGAATCTTAGGTATGACGCTACAAGCTAGACGGACCTGTATTTGAGGAGTTTCTCCCATTCTTCTCTGCCGATCCTCTCAAGCTCTGTCAGGTTGGATTGGGAGCGTCGCTGCACAGCTATTTTTAGGTCTCTCCAGAGATGTTAGATCAGGTTTCAAGTCCGGGCTCTGGCTGGGCCACTCAAGGACATTGAGACTTGTCCATAATTCACTCCTGTGTTGTCTTGGCTGTGTGCTTAGGGTCGTTGTCCTGTTGGAAGGTGAACCTTGGCCCCAGTCTGATGTCATGAGCAGGTTTTCATCAAGGATCTCTCTGTACTTTGCTCCGTTCATCTTTCCCTCAAGCCTGACTAGTCTCCCAGTCTCTGCCGCTGAAAAATATCCCCACAGCATGATGCTGCCACCACCATGCTTCACCGTAGGGATGGTTTCCAGATGTGACGCTTTGCATTCAGGCCAAAGAGATCAATCTTGGTTTCATCAGACCAGAGAATCTTCTTTCTCATGGTCTGAGAGTCCTATAGGTGCCTTTTGGCAAACTCCAAGTGGCTGTCTGTTTTACTGAGGAGTGGCTTCCGTCTGGTCACTCTACCATAAAGGCCTGATTGGTGGAGTGCTGCAGAGATGGTTGTCCTTCTGGAAGATTCTCCCATCTCCACAGAGGAACTCTGAAGCTCTGTCAGCGTGACAATCAGGCTCTTGGTCACCTCCCCGACCAATGCCCTTCTCCCCCGATTTCTCAGTTTGGTTGGTCGGCCAGCTCTAGGAAGAGTCTTAGTGGTTCAAAACTTCTTCCATTTAAGAATGATGAGGCCACTGTGTTCTTGGGGTCCTTCAATGCTGCAGAAATGTTTTGGTATCCTTCCCCAGATCTGTGCCTCAACACAATCCTGTCTCGGAGCTCTACAAACAATTCCTTCAGCCTCATGGCTTGGTTTTTGCTCTGACATGCACTGTCAACTCTGGGACCTTATATAGACAGGTGTGTGTCTTTCCAAATCATGTCCAATATATTTAATTTACTGCAGGTGGACTCCAATAAAGTTACAGAATGATGATCAATAGAAACAGGTTGCACCTGAGCTCAATTTCAAGTCGCATACAAAGGGTCTGAATACTTGTGAATACTTATGTAAATAAGGTATTTCAGATTTTTTTTAAATGAATTTGCAAAAAAAAATCTAAAAACCTGCTTTTACTTTGTTATTATGGAGTAGTGTTCGTAGATTGATGAGAAAAAAAACAGATTTTTTAAAAATAAGGCTGTAACAAAATGTGTAAAAAGTCAAGGGCTCTGAATATTTTCCGAATGCACTGTATCTGAGACCAGTTTGAGATAATTTGCAGTGAGGCTTTAAGACCCAGCGGAGTGCAGGCAGCCCAGCCGGCGGATTATGCTGCATTGATAACCAACTGGGAATGTGGTAATTATCATACCCGACTGGGCACAATCTTTTGAACGCCTATCCAACTCGCAATTACAAGTGGGAAACTCGTCTGTCAACCCTGAGCTCCCACTTTTCCCACAGTCAGACCTCTGACGTCACCTACAATGGAAATTACCTCGATAACAGCATTTACGGCAGTTAAATGGAGCAACTAAACCTTAGTTATATAGATATATTACCATGGTTTTTGAACACTATAGTTTGTTTAAACGCATAATAGCGACACTTTAGTTCATGGTTGACGCATTTTGTTGGCTATTAGCCAATCGGCGTTTCTCAATGAGTTCAAAGCACGTTAATGCATCCAACTAGTATTTACAACTTCAAATTCGGTATTTACCACCTTCCCACTTTGTTATAAACGCAGCATCAGTTGTTTCTACTACGAATTGTCGCTAGTTATTTGGTGGGAGGCGCTGTAGCCATTTCGCCACTTTAAAGAGAGAAGGAGAACCAACATCCGAGTTCTGGGGAAATAAATTATCCCAAAGCACTGCATTCAGACAAACTACCCCCACCGCGGCGAAGGAGCACGACTGAACGCAAACTTCGAACTCTCCATGCAGAGCACGCGGAGAGCAGACCAGGACCATCTAACGGGCTTTTGAGACATTTTTCGGTTTCCGTTGTTTCCTTTATTTGCGGTGTATGTGGATGTTGATCGAACAGTTTATGAGAATCTTGCTTGCTCTGCGGTGAGAAGAGAAGTTTGGCTGTTTTCCTAGTCGGAGGGAGACGCGGGAGGTTCGGGGAAAAAGTGGGGGAAGATGGTTTGGAACGCCGCTTTGAGAAGAGGCTTGATGTGCGTGCTGGCGCTCTGGCTCGGTTTTATGTCTGCCCCTTGCAAAGCTCGGATTTACACTAACCATTGGGCTGTACGGATAAACGGGGGACCTGTGTTCGCTGATCGGATAGCAGACAAATATGGCTATAAGAATATGGGACAGGTATGTTTTTAAATTGTTCCTCTTATCTTTTCGTTCCTTCTACATTTTTATTCGAAAGAGTTTCAAAGTCAAATCCTGCACAGCATTGGTGTTTTTTCTTTGATAAATTAAGAGTTACTTTGTTTTTGAACGGTGGTGTTTTGTTGTCAGTCCAATTTGAAGTTCACACGTCATAGTCACCCGGGCCCACACTGGATAGTCCACATCCCGGGCCAGCCTGAACACGCTACCTCTACTCTAAATAATGTGCCTTGAACCCAGGATAGTCTTTCTGGCGTGTGTGTGGCGGGGATCAGCCTGGCACACACGGGATTGACTATGACATGAACAAAACGAGAGAGAGGGGGCAGGGGTGCAGTGATTAGGCTCCGCACCGGTGGGACAACAGGTGCCCCACAGTTCCGCAGAGCAGTTTTATTGGGCTGTTAGGAGTGGAGAATTTTACCGACAGTTTAATGTCTCGTATTTCATGGCTCAGACAAATATGGGCCTCTTAAACTTAGAATCCTTAGTTGCTGTATACATTTGGGATTAATTAATTATTTACAGTTCCAGTCAAGTTTGGACAGCTACTCATTCAAGGGTTTTTAACGAAATAACACATGGAATCATGTAGTAACCAAAAAAATAGCTTAAAAAAATCTAAATATATATATTAGAGCCTTCTTTTGCCTTGACAGCTTTGCACACTCTTTGCATTCTCCGAACCAGTTTCACCTGGAATGCTTTTCCAACAGTTTTGAAGGACTTCCCACATATATGTTGAGCATTTGTTGGTTGCTTTTCCTTCATTCTGCAGTCCAACTCATCCCAAACCATCTCAATTGGGTTGAGGTCGGGTGATTGTGGAGGCCAGGTCATCTGATGCAGCGCTCCATCACTCTCCTTGTTGGTCAAATAGCCTTTACACAGCCTGGAGGTGTGTTGGGTCATTGTCCTGTTGAAAAACAAATTATAGTCCCACTAAGTGCAAACCATATGGTATGGCGTATCACTGCAGAATGCTGTGGTATCAATGCTGGTTACGTGTGCCTTGAATTCAAATAAATCACTGACAGTGTCACCAGCAAAGCACCCACACACCATCACACCTCCTCCATGCTTCACTGTGGGACCCACACATGCGGAGATCGTCCATTCACCTACTCTGCGTCTCAGACACGGCGGTTGGAACCAAAAATCTCCTCACAACACAAATGATTGGCTCGAACACATTAAGACACAAATGAACCTTTTTGTATTTACATTTACATTTAAGTCATTTAGCAGACGCTCTGTATTCTTATTTCCCCTTTATTTAACCAGCTAGGCCAGTTGAGAACAAGTTCCCATTTACAACTGCGACCTGGCCAAGATAAACAAAGCAGTTCGACAAAAACAACACAGTTACACGTAAACAAACACAGTCAATAACACAAAATAAAAATAGAAAAATATATATACAGTGTGTGAGAATGTAGGGAGGTAGGCAATAAATAGGCTCTAGAGGTGAAAATAATTACAATTTAGCATTACTACTGGAATGATAAATGTGCAGATGATGTGCAAGTAGAGATACTTTTTTTTCTACTGTGTTATTGACTTGTTAATTGTTTATTCCATGTGTAACTCTGTGTTGTCTGTTCACACTGCTATGCTTTATCTTGGCCAGGTCGCAGTTGCAAATGAGAACTTGTTCTCAACTAGCCTACCTGGTTAAATAAAGGTGAAATAAAATAAAAATAAATACTGGGGTGCATAAGAGCAAGAGGGTAAGTAATAATATGTGGATGAGGTACTCGGGTGTACTATTTACAGATTGGCTGTGTACAGTGATCGGTAAGCTGCTCTGACCGCTGATGCTTAAAGTTAGAGGGAGATATAAGGCTTCTTAGATTTTTGCAATTCGTTCCAGTCATTGGCAGCAGAGAACTGGAAGGAAAGGCAGCCAAAGGAAGTGTTGGCTTTGGGGATGACCAGTGCAATATACCTGCTGGAGCGTATGCTACCGGTGGGTGTTGCTATGGTGACCAGTGAGCTGCTAGGTAAAGCACCGCCTTATCTCAAAGACTTATAGATGACCTGGAGGCAGTGTGTTTGGCGACGGATATGCAGTGAGGGCCAGCCAACGAGAGCATGCAGGTCGCAGTGGTGGGTAGTATATGGGGCTTTGGTGATAAAACAGATGGCACTGTGATAGACTACATCTAGTTTGCTGAATAGAGTGTTGGGGGCTATTTTGTAAATGGCATCGCTGAGGTCAAGGATTGGTAGGATAGTCAGGTTTACGAGGGTATGTTTGGCAGCATGGGTGAAGGAGGCTTTGTTGCAAAATAGAAAGCCGATTCTAGATGCTTAATGTGAGTCTGGAAGGAGAGTTTACAGTCTAGCCAGACACCTAGGTATTTGTAGTTGTCCACATATTCTAGAAAAAAGTAAAAATAAAGAAAATACCCTTGAATGAGTAGGTGTCAACTTTTGACTGGTGTGTATATATCATATATATATATCTATTTGTTTACTGAAAAATATAACTTAAAAGCCTCATGAGTTTAGTTAAACTGTCGTACCACATCGGAACCCAACATATATACATTGTTTTCCTCAAATGTTTGTAAACATCAAATGTAAACACATGGTATAGCTTCAAAACATGGTTAATACTAGAGGTTGACCGATTAATCGGAATGGCCGATTTAATTAGGGCCGATTTTCAAGATTTCATAACAATCTGAAATCAGTAATTTTGGACACCGATTTGGCCGGTTTAAAAATATAAATAAAATAAAAACATTTTAACACTTTTTATTTAATCTTTATTTTACTAGGCAAGTCAGTTAAGAACACATTCTTATTTTCAATGACGGCCTAGGAACAGTGGGTTAACTGCCTGTTCAGGGGCAGAACGACAGATTTGTACCGTGTCTGCTCGGGGGTTTGAACTTGCAACCTTCCGATTACTAGTCCAACTCTCTAACCACTAGCCTGCCGCCCCATAAAAAACAATCATAATCACTAGTTATAACTACACATGGTTGATAATATTACAAGTTTATCTAGCTTGTCCTGCATTGCATATAATCGATATGGTGCGTAATGTTGCTCCAATGTGTACCTAACCATAAACATCAATGCCTTTCTTAAAATCAATACACAGAAGTAAATATTTTTAAACCTGCATATTTAGCTAAAAGAAATCCAGGTTAGCAGGCAATATTAACCAGGTGAAATTGTGTCACTTCTCTTGCGTTCATTGCACGCAGAGTCAGTGTATATGCAACAGTTTGGGCCGCCTAATTTGCCAGAATTTTACGTAATTATGACATAACATTGAAGGTTGTGCAATGTAACAGGAATATTTAGACTTATGGATGCCACCCGTTAGATAAAATACGGAACGTTTCCGTATTTCCCTGAAAGAATAAAGTCTTGTTTTCGAGATGATAGTTTCCGGATTGGGCCATATTAATGACCTAAGGCTCGTATTTCTGTGTGTTATCATGTTATAACTAAGTCTATGATTTGATAGAGCAGTCTGACTGAGTGATGGTAGGCAGCAGCAGGCTCGTAAGCATTCATTCAAACAGCACTTTCGTGCGTTTGCCAGCAGCTGTTTATGACTTCAAGCCTATCAACTCCCGAGATTAGGCTGGTTTAACCGATGTGAAATGGCTAGCTAGTTAGCGGGGTGTGCACTAATAGTGTTTCAAACGTCACTCACTCTGAGACTTGGAGTAGTTGCTCTGCATGGGTAACGCTGCTTCGAGGGTTGCTGTTGTCATTGTGTTCCTGGTTCGAGCCCAGGTTGGAGCGAGGAGAGGGATGGAAGCTATACTGTTACACTGGCAATACTAAAGTTCCTATAAGAACATCCAATAGTCAAAGTTAATGAAATACAAATGGTATAGAGAGAAATAGTCCTATAATAACTACAACCTAAAACTTCTTACCTGGGAATATTGAAGACTCATGTTAAAAGGAACCACCAGCTTTCTCATGTTCTGAGCAAGGAACTTAAACTTTAGCTTTCTTACATGGCACATGTTGCACTTTTACTTCTCCAACCCTTTGTTTTTGCATTATTTAAACCAAATTTAACATGTTTCATTATTTATTTAAGGCTAAATTGATTTTATTGATGTATTAATTTAAAATAAGTGTTCATTCAGTATTGTTTGTAATTTGTCATTATTACAAATAAATAAATTATAAAAATCGCCCGATTTAATCGGTATCGGCTTTTTTTTGGGTCCTCCAATAATCGGCATCGGCATTGAAAATCATAATTGGTCGACCTCTAGTTAACTATACATTTGATATCCTGGATGGTCAGTCCTTGCATCCATAGCTCTGTCTGCATTTGAGTGGTTACATTTCTTCAGCCCAATCCTTAGTTTTTTAGCAAAACGGGCAGGGACAGCACTTTGTTTCAATTAAGGATTCTAGCTTTAACGCATACTTTAACCAAATGAGCTGCAAGATTAATATTTTAATAACCTTATAAAATTACAAGCGGCTGAGATTATAAATGGCCACAGTAAAGGAAGGATGGAAAGCATGCATTGACGTTGCCAAGGGTTTGATAATGTGAATTGCTCTGAAAGTATATATCCATTCTGCATATCTGTTATGGTGTGTGCCTGTTGATGTCATTCCTAAGTAACGTCTACTGTCACCACCAACCCTCTCATCCATAACTGCTGTCAGGTACAACACTGGAAACAAAATGCAATAGCCAAGAGGAGATATGGGCACACTTGCTGGATTTAATTGTGATGTCATTTTGTTCAACAATTCTCCTTGTAATCAGAGAGGCCCGTGCAAGTTCAGAGTAGGCAACATTTGGTTGCTTAGCGACACACATTTAAGAGGGTGGTCTATATGGGAGAAATATCTAGCAATGACAAAACCAGGCTATCCAAAGCGCTCTCTCCACAGAGAAGGCAATACTACATATTCTGACAGGTGGAAAATTGCTGTTGTGGACTAGGATAATCACAGGGACATCCTGCCCTCACACCTCCCGCCCCTCTTCTCCATAATTATATGGTGCCCATATACCAGCCAGCCCTCCTTTATAGAACTGAGAGTCTTATACCCCCCCCCCCATTCCCTTTTTAATCTTACCGTATGCTTCCCAGTCGAAACAGTTAGTGCATATTTTGTGATGTTTTAGGTGTTAGGCATCGTTTGGGAGGAGTTTTTCGGCTGTTTCGAGTGCACAACATTTTTGTCTTGAGGCAAGCCAAAGTTTGCCCTTTGACCAGTGATTGGTCACCAGTAGGGATTCTTCAAGGAAGTGTTTGTCATTCAACAGGAGACATTGTTTTCATGCACATTTTTTTTTAAACTTGAAATACTGCACTGAACATCTTAGATGTAAAATTAAATGGTTTTTGATTTATCTGAGATGAATTCAGACTCTTGGCTACGGTGTCTCAAGGTGGACAAACGGTACTATTGCAGCTTTTTTCTTGTTTTTCAAGTGAAGGTCTTTTAAAGCTCCAGCCGACCCGAAATATGTTGATGCCTTAAAGCTCTGAAAGACGCTCCCAGGCGGCAATATTGCACCAGTCTCCTAACCTGAACTTTGACACTAATGCCTTAAGTGCACTGTCACATTCTCGCTCTCTCTCATGGGGACCCCACACATTCAGGTCTTGAGAACATTGAGGTACTACTGGCTATGAATATTAAGATTGCACAAAAAAGGCATACATGTGTATGAAATAAATAAAGTTCTTGACACTAAGTTCCCATGATTATAATTTTTCTCAGGATGAAAGTAGGTTGTTTTATTTAGGGACATTCATGCGATAATGAAGTTGAGGAAGACCTTTATTTATCCAGGTAAGACCCATTGAGGTTAAAAACCTATTTTGCGAGGGCGACTTGGCAAAACAGAGAAATGGCTGCGTGTACATAAATACTGTTGTGGACACATTTACATTTACATTTTATGTCATTTAGCAGACGCAAGAGATTGTCAGAGAAAAACAAAACGGTAGGGGAGAAGGGGATGTGAACAGAGTGGGTGACTGAGAAGGACAGTGTCATTCAGTTGACAGGGATAGAGATATGAAAACATACAATGATACAGAAACACACAGATGGATGGAGAGGGAGTAAGGCAGTTGGTAGATAATTTCACTAGGGTTGTGGGTTTGATTCCCATGGAATGGTATGAACATTATATTTTAGTTAGATGGTTAAAGCTAGCTAACAAGTGTGTTAGGGTGATTTCCATGTTAAAGGACCCATGAGCATCTACGTGAAGTTCGTAGGAGCACATCAAATTGGGTGTCAAATGACAGCCATGAGTCTCTTTTTGGGAAATTAAGGCATAGATACATTTTTCAACCATTTTCCATCTTCTAAATTAGGCATAAGTAATGGATTTAACTTCTGGTCAAACAGATGGAAAAGGGATTTTCGAAAACATCTACCAGAAAGTCTTTAAAGGGTATTAGAAATAAACAATTTTGACGTAAAGATCCCTGCCAATCAATATCAATGCTTAAATTGAGTTTTGGGGAAATGATTTGCCTATTGTATGTTTAAGGAACATTGCTTTGTAAATCCGTTACCAAAAACTTACATTTTCTAATGGAGGGTAATTTTAAATTAATTGAATGAACAAATAAAGGTAGACCTACCAATTAGTTAGTGTTTTTACTGAAGTACATTTTTGTTTATGAATTACTAAGTGATTTAAAACTCCGTAACGGATTTACTACTCAGTACCGGACTTACTGCATTGGCTACAATACAAAATAATAGTAGTCACTAACCACAGTTGCTTCACCTGCTTACTGTCCTCCCTTCCACTGGCATACAGTTATGTTCAGCTCATAACTGTTTTCTGTCATTTGGAATCGGGTCAATTTGCCCCTGGCCTTGGTTTCAACGTCCACAGATGTCATTTTTTGGGACGGTCTGAACCGGGTCTTGATTTCAGCATACACAGTTTATTAAATAATGTAATTTCTGCATTCTTTCTGCAGACATCTTTTGTGAAACATTGTTGTGAGTTACCTGAAAGGATATAGGGGCTTGATACAGTCCCATGGGTAGCTCCTCTAAAGCCCTGGGTCAATGGGAAGGGTATATGACACCTGGCAGCCATTGCTGTTTGATAATCTGCCTCTGAATTATTAAAGTTAATCACACTTCGCCTGCCTCATGTCTGTCTGTCTTTCTTGTTTTGAAGGTTTGTGGTTCACAGGTTACATTGTTTAATTCCTCTGTCTGATTTGGTTGACGTTTGAATGCAACCAGTGTTTTTACTGTAGACTGATCGTGGTGTGTTTTTTTCCGGTAGATTGGCGACCTGAAGGACCATTATCACTTCTTTCACAGCAGGACCATCAAAAGGTCAACTCTCTCCAGTCGCGGTGGCCACAGCTTCCTCTCGATGGAGTCCAAGGTAAGCCTCGCCTCACCGTGCTGGCGGGCCACCCCACCAGGTCATCGACACACGCCTGCATTATTGATGAGTCACAGAACACCACCCTTGGTCTCGCCCTGATGACGCGTACATTACAGGGCACAACTGTAGTTCAGTACACCGATGGAAAGTCTACCAGCCATAGCACTGCTGAGCATAGTTGTCAGTCAATGAGAGATCTTTGAATTATGTATTATAAACTGTTGCTGGATATGTTGGCCCGTTTCAACTTTGACTCTGTTTATTACACAAGACTCCCCTTGGGGCAGGAGGCAGTTTGCCATTGATACACCAGTGTTCTTCTCTTTTCTCTCTCTTTCCCTTTCTCCCTTCTTCCCCTGAAGTTTCTCTCCTGTGTGAAGGGTTGACAGGGATGATGTCAGCTGGGTCTGCAGTCTGCGCTGGGAGTCTTTCTGCTCCCATCACTATTGTACAGGGATCAGTGTCATATCATTACCATTCTGATGCCAGTATCATTTCACTGCTGTTTTCGGGCTGCTCTCTATCATGGATGCACTGGGGTCAGTCCGTGGAGCCGGTTATAGAAATAATCACTTTGTTATGCTTAGTTGTCTAATGACAGTCATCTGTATGTGTGTGAGTCAGTTGGGTGTAGCGGACACACCTTGTGTGTGTGTGATCTACCTGTTGGCACGCAGGTCTCCATGGTGACAAGGCAGTGATAATGGCTTTATGGCTTGCTGACGCACCGCCTGGCGCATGTGGGACACGGTCAAAGGTCATGGCTGTCAGTAAGTTACCAGCCCAAGGTCGTCGGCTTGGAGAGCGGGTGTGTGACTAACCTCATCCGAGTGACATTTGGCCCCATTTTCAGACACTCAAAGTACACTGAACAAAAATGTGAAATGTAAAGTTTTTCGTTTCATGAGCTGAAATAAAACATCCCAGCAATTTGATTAAACTGACTTAGCAGTATGATCATTACAAAGGTGCACCTTGTGCTGGGGACAATAACAGGCCACTCTAAAATGTGCAGTTTTGTCACACAACACAATGCCACAGATGTCTCAAGTTGAGGGAGCATACAATTGGCATGCTGACTGCAGGAATTTCCACCAGAGCTGTTGCCAGGTAATTTTATGTTAATTTCTCTACCATATGCTGCCTCCAACGTTTTTAGACTATTTGGCACCATGTCCAAATGGCCTCACAACTGCGGACCACGTGTAACCATACCAGCCCAGGACCTCCACATCTGGCTTCTTCACCTGCGGAATTGTCTGAGACCAGCCACCTGGAGAGCTGATGAAACTGTGGGTTTGCACAACTGAATGATTTCTGCTCAAACTGTCAGAAACCGTCTCTGGGAAGCTCATCTGCGTGCTCGTTGTCCTCACCAGACTTTTGACCTGACTGCAGTTAAGCGTCATAACTGACTTCAGTGGACAAATGCTCACCCTCGATGGCCACTAGCACATTGGAGAATAGTGTTTTTCATGGAGGAATCTGTTTCAACTAGAGGAACGACTAATCGGCATGGCTGATTAATCAGGGCCGATTTCAAGTTTTCATAACAATCGGTAATCTGCCTTTTTGGATGCTGATTACATTGCAAACCATAAGGAAACTACGTGGCAGGCTTGACCACTTGTTACGCAAGTGCAGCGTCAAAAGGACTTTGTGGCTGCAATGAGCCAGGGTAAGTTGCTAGCTAGCATTAAACTTATCTTTATAAAAAAAACAATCACTAGTTAACTACACATGGTTGATGATATTACTAGGTTAACTAGCTTGTCCTGCGTTGCATATAATCAATGTGGTGCCTGTTAATTTATCATTGAGTCAGTCTAATTCAACTTCGTCAAACGGGTGACGATTTGGGGCAGCAGGGTAGCCTAGTGGTTAGAGCGTTGGACTAGTAACCGAAAGGTTGCAAGTTCGAATCCCCGAGCTGACAAGGTACAAATCTGTCGTTCTGCCCCTGAACAGGCAGTTAACCCACTGTTCTTAGGCCGTCATTGAAAATAAGAATTTGTTCTTAACTGACTTGCCTAGTAAAATAAAGGTAAAATAACAAATTTAACAGAAGCGCATTCGTGAAAAAAGCACGTTCGTTGCCCAAATGTACCTAAGCATAAACATTTTTATTTTACCTTTATTGAACAAGGCAAGTCAGTTAAGAACAAATTCTTATTTTAGAAATCAAGAACTTTCTTAATCAGTACACAAGTGTTTTTTTTGTTAACCTGCATATTTAGTTAAAAGAAATTCATGTTAGCAAGCAATATTAACTAGGGAAATTGTCACTTCTTCTTTTGCGTTCAGTGCAAGCAGGGTGTAGCTCAGTTGGTAGAGCATGGCGCTTGTAACGCCAGGGTAGTGGGTTCGATCCCCGGGACCACCCATACGTAGAATGTATGCACACATAAAAGCGTCTGCTAAATGGCATATATTATTATTATTAGGGTATATGCAACAGTTTGGGCCGCCTGGCTCATAGCGAACTGTGTTTCTTCCTAACAAGGACCGTAATTTATTTGACAGAATTTTACATAATTATGACATAACATTGAAGGTTGTGCAATGTAACAGCAATATTTAGACTGAGGGTTACCACCCGTTCGACAAAATACGGAATGCTTCCGTATTTCACTGAAAGAATAAATGTTTTGTTTTCGAAATGATAGTTTCCGGATTTGACCATATTAATGACCTAAGGCTCGTATTTCTGTGTGTTTATTATATGATAAGTCTTATTTGATAGAGCAGTCTGACTGAGTGGTGGTAGCTGCAGGCTCGTAAGCCTTCATTCAAACAGCACTTTACTGTGTTTGCCAGCAGCTCTTAGCAATGCTTGAAGCACAGCGCTGTTTATGACTTCAAGCCAATCAACTCCCGAGATTAGGCTGGCAATACTAAAGTCCCTATAAGAACATCCAATAGTCAAAGGTATATGAAATACAAATGGTATAGAGAGAAATAGTCGTCACGTCATAATTCCTGTAATAACTACAACCTAAAACTTCTTAACTGGGAATATTGAACCACCAGCTTTCATATGTTCTGAGCAAGGAAACGTTAGCTTTATCAGTGATCCCATCAAGGAAGGAAGCATTTCTAAAGTGCCATTTCAGCTGACTCTTCTAAAGTATAGCTGGATTTTTTTTTGGGGATCCTGGTTGCCCTTGGTTACAGACCAAGTCAGCAAGAGAGCCACCTCCAAATCCGTAAGAAGGGGGAATGCAGAAGCAGTTGTATTTCAGGAGTCCAATTCACCATCTGGAGAGGGAGGATCCGTCTTCTCTCCGTCTCAGTGGACTCTCAGGTCAGTGGTGGAACTAATGGAGGACTGGCTGCCGGCGGTCGGACTTCCTGTCTAGGTGACGGTCTGAGGACCGCCGCATTAGGCTTACCGCTTATCATCCGTTACACAAACACACATGGACATTGGGTGGGCAGACAGACAGGGAGCTCTAGACAGACACGCACGCGTATAATGATGGCTCTGCTGTTCTGAGCTTAATGAGGTGTGTAAATGGTTGCTTTGAAACTGATGACAGACTTGGTGAAATGAGCAGAGACTTGTGCCTGCTCTGTCTTCACATGATCATTGCCATCCATCATTGTTACAAATGTTTTATTTTTTTATTTAATTACATTCTGGCTTATGAAATCTTTCTCCCTCAGTCCCCCCCCACCCCTTCTTTCTGCCTGTTTTCCTCATTCTATCCCCCCTTTTGTAACACCCTTTTCTCTCCTCTATCTCTCAATCACACTCTCTCTTTCTTCCAGTTTTTTTTCTGTCGTTCCTCATCTCTTTTCCCTCTGCTCTCTGGAGAAACTGACAGATTGTTTTAGTAGGTCATACTTCACTCTGATAGGATTTTTTTCTTTCACTCTTTCTTTTTTAGCTTTGTATGAATGTTAAAGTCGATCACCTCCGTCTCTGGTTTGTTATTGTTTTACCTGAATGATTTGGCTACCTTGGGTAAAAGTGAAAGGCAGCAGTCGTTACAAAAATAATCCTACCCAACATTCCCAAATTTCTGAGATGAGCTTACCAAGGAATTCCTTGAAACGAATCCATTAGGTTTGAGATATTGATTGTGACCTGAGAAATTTGTATGCGTGTTCACATAGTGGGGCAAAAAAAAGTATTTAGTCAGCCACCAATTGTGCAAGTTCTCCCACTTAAAAAGATGAGGCCTGTAATTTTCATCATAGGTACACTTCACCTATGACAGACAAAATGAGAGAAAAAAAATCCAGAAAATCACATTGTAGGATTTTTTAATGAATTTATTTGCAAATTATGGTGGAAAATAAGTATTTGGTCACCTACAAACAAGCAAGATATCTGGCTCTCACAGACCTGTAACTTCTTCTTTAAGAGGCTCCTCTGTCCTCCACTCGTTACCTGTATTAATGGAACCTGTTTGAACTTGTTATCAGTATAAAAGACACCTGTCCACAACCTCAAACAGTCACACTCCAAACTCTACTATGGCAAAGAGCTGTCAAAGGACACCAGAAAAAAAAATTGTAGACATGCACCAGGCTGGGAAGACTGAATCTGCAATAGGTAAGCAGCTTGGCTTGAATAAGTCAACTGTGGGAGCAATTATTAGGAAATGGAAGACATACAAGGCCACTGATAATCTCCCTCGATCTGGGGATCCACGCAAGATCTCACCCCGTGGGGTCAAAATGATCACAAGAACGGTGAGCGCAAATCTCAGAACCACACGGGGGGACCTAGTGAATGACCTGCAGAGAGCTGGGACCAAAGTAACAAAGCCTACCATCAGTAACACACTACGCCGCCAGGGACTCAAATCCTGCAGTGCCAGACGTGTCCCCCTGCTTAAGCCAGTACATGTCCAGGCTCGTCTGCAGTTTGCTAGAGACCATTTGGATGATCCAGAAGAAGATTGGGAGAATGTCATATGGTCAGATGAAACCAAAATATAACTTTTGGGTAAACTTGACTCGTCGTGTTTGGAGGACTAAGAATGCTGAGTTGCATCCAAAGAACACCATACCTACTGTGAAGCATGGGGGTGGAAACATCATGCTTTGGGGCTGTTTTCTGCAAAGGGACCAGGACGACTGATCCGTGTAAAGGAAAGAATGAATGGGGCCATGTATTGAGAGATTTTGAGTGAACCTCCCATCAGCAAGGGCATTGAAGATGAAATGTGGCTGGGTCTTTCAGCATGACAATGATCCCAAACACACCGCCCAGGCAACGAAGGAGTGGCTTCGTAAGAAGCATTTCAAGATCCTGGAGTGGCCTAGCCAGTCTCCAGATCTCAACCCCATAGAAAATCTTTGGAGGAAGTTGCCCAGCAACAGCCCCAAAACATCACTGCTCTAGAGGAGATCTGCATGGAGGAATGGGCCAAAATACCAGCAACAGTGTGTGAAAACCTTGTGAAGACTTACAGAAAACATTTGACCTCTGTCATTACCAACAAAGGGTCTTTAACAAAGTATTGAGAAACTTTTGTTATTGACCAAATACTTATTTTTTTCACCATAATTTGCAAATTCATTAAATCCTACTATGTGATTTTCAGGATTTTTTTTTCTCATTTTGTCTGTCATAGTTGAAGTGTACCTATGATGACAATTACAGGCCTCATCTTTTTGAGTGTGAGAACTTGCACAATTGGTGGCTGACTAAATACTTTTTTGCCCCACTGTACATTTTTTTGGGTCAGTGTTTTATTTTGTGTACTTATCCACAAATATCCCTCCATCTTCCATTGGGCAAGTTAGTTTTGCATGACCTGGTGCCCCGGGTGGGTGGAGATTCCACCACCTATTTAAAACTAACTCACCCATTGTCCACTCTGAACATGCTTGCCCAACAACCCTGCGTATTCATGTTCAAACATTGGATATGTTTTGATGCTTTTTTTCTTTCTTCACTGTGCAATGGTGTGGCCTCTGCTATAGGTGGAGTGGATTCAGCAGCAGGTGGTAAAAAGGCGGATCAAGAGGGATTACAAGGCGGCCCCTCCCCAGCTCACCAGCCCCTCCCAGACCAGCCCCGCCCAGTCCATATTCTTCAATGATGCCAAGTGGAGCAGTATGTGGTACATAGTAAGTATGCGGACCACACCCTAGCTCTCAGGGTCAAGGGTCACGACCTACTTAATGGAGGTCTCCATATATGGAGCGGGGCAGTGTGTGCATGCACCTTGGTTGTAGTGTGCCTAAGAGTGTCGTGCCTCAAAGGCAAATGTCTAGATTACTTTTCAAACATCTTCCTGAGATTTCAAATGACATTGAGAGGAATGTATATCGCTAAATGTATAGTGCATAGAATTAAAAAAGATATTGCCGGATATTATTAATTCTAATCAGAAAGCTTTTTTACATGGACGGTACATTGGAGGTAATATAAGACAAGTACTGGAAACAAAAACACTATGAAAAATCTGGGAAACCAGGCCTGCTATTCATTGCTGACTTTCAATAGGCTTTTGATAAGGTACGACTGGAGTTTTTATATATATAAATGCCTGGAACATTTCAATTTTGAAGAATCTCATAAAACGGGTTAAAGTCATGTATAGTAACCCTAAGTGTAAAATAGTAAATAATGGCTACTTCTCAAAGTATTAAACTGTCAAGAGGATTAAAACAAGGTTGTCCACTATCAGCATATCTATTTATTATGGCCATCTAAATGTTAGCTATTCAAATCAGATCCAACAATAATAACGATAAGGGCTTAAAAAGAAAGGTGTTGTACGCTGATTACTGTTTTCTATTCAAATCCACAATTTGGATCCCTCCACAGCTTCAGAGGATCTAGATACTTTAACTAACCTCTCTGGATTACAACCAAATTATAAGTGTACAATATTGGATCACTAAAAAATAAAAATTTTACATTACCATGTAGTTTACCAATAAAATGGTGTGATGTGGATATACTCGGTATACATATCAATAAATAAATAAATGCTCTCCAATAATGTTAATAAAGTTACCAAAAATGGACAAGATTGTGTTACCATGGAAAGGAAAATACCTGTCTATTTGTGGAAAAAAATCACCCTGATTAACTCTTTAGTCATGTTGCAGTTTACCTATTTGCTTATGGAGTTGCCTATAGTCGTGGCCAAAAGTTGAGAATGACATTAATTTCCACAAAGTTTGCTGCTTCAGTGTCTTTAGAAATTTGTCAGATGTTACTATGGGATACTGAAGTATAATTACAAGCATTTCATAAGTGTTAAAGGCTTATATTGACAATTGCATGAAGTTGATGCAAAGAGTCAACACTTGCAGTTTTGACCCTTCTTTTTCAAGACCTTTGCAATCCGACCTGGCATGCTGTCAATTAACTTCTCGGCCACATCCTGACTGATGGCAGCCCATTCTTGCATAATCAATGTTTGGATTTTGTCAAATTTGTGGGGTTTTGTTTGTCCACCTGCCTCTTGAGGTTTGAGGTTCTAAATGGGATTAAGGTCTGGGGAGTTTCCTGGCCATGGACCCAAAATATCAATGTTTTGTTCCCCGAGCCACTTAGTTATCACTTTTGCCGTATGGCAAGGTGCTCCATCATGCTGGAAAAGGCATTGTTTGTCACCAAACTGTTCCTGGGTGGTTGGGAGGAGTTGCTCTCAGAGAATGTGTTGTATGTAAAGAACATATTCTTTATTCATGGCTGTGTTCTTAGGCAAAATTGTGAGTGAACCCACTCTACCACATGGAAATGGCCAAATTCTAATGGTAGCACTCAACTTGTCTTCTCCTGACAAGCTTTTTTTCCGGATGCCCCAAACAATCAGAAAGGGGATTCATCAGAGAAAATGACTTTACCCCAGTCCTCAGCAGTCCAATCCCTGTACCTTTTGCAAAATATCAGTCTGTCCCTGATGTTTTTCCTGGAGAGAAGTGGCTTCTTTGCTGCCCTTCTTGACACCAGGCCATCCTCAAAGTCTTCACCTCACTGTGCGTGCAGATGCACTCACACCTGCCTGCTGCCATTCCTGAGCAAGCTCTGTACTGGTGGTGCCCCAATCCCGCATCTGAATCAACTTTAGGAGATGGTCCTGGCGCTTGCTGGACTTTCTTGGGTGCCCTGAAGCCTTCACAACAATTGAACCGCTCTCCTTGAACTTCTTGATGATCCGATAAATGGTTGATTTAGGTGCAATCTTACTGGCAGCAATATCCTTGCCTGTGAAGCCCTTTTTGTGCAAAGCAATGATGACTGCACGTGTTTCCTTGCAGGTAACCATGGTTGACAGAGGAAGAGCAATGATTCCAAGCACCACCACCCCCCTTTGAAGCTTCCAGTCTGTTATTCGAACTCAATCAGCATGACGGAGTGATCTCCAGCCTCACCTGTGTAGGCAGAGTAGCAAAGAAAAAGCCATATCTCAGACTAGCCAATAAAATATTAAGATGGGCAAAAGAACAGACACTGGACAGAGGAACTCTGCCTACAAGGCCAGCATCCAGGAGTCGCCTCTTCACTGACGTTGAGACTGGTGTTTTGCAGTCTCTACTTAATGAAGCTGCCAGTTGAGGACTTGAGGAGTCTGTTTCTCAAACTAGACACTCTAATTTACTTGTCCTCTTGCTCAGTTGTGCACTGGGGCCTCCCAATCCTTTCTATTCTGGTTAGGGCAAGTTTGCTCTGTTCTGTAAAGGGAGTGGTACAGTGTTGTATGAGATCTTCAGTTTTACTGGACAAAAATGTGCTTTTATTTCAAAAACAATTTCTAAGTGACCCCAAACTTTTGAACTTTAGTGTATATATGCAAAGAAAACTATCTGCAATATTTAAGCTGATCTGACATTGAGAGGATTTTAAATGCCCACAGCAGTGTCAAATGACTCCGTTCAGACTGCACAAGATATGTAGCTCTACACCGAAAGAATACTACACTCGCTTGTGGCCGCTAGTCACATCCACGTACAAATCATTACTCCCCTTCCATTTTGTGTGTGAGTGCGCTATTTGTAAGCTCTCTGGTCTTTTGCTCTTCTTCTGGGTTCTGTCAATGGTTAACTTGGCAATGATAACACCAATACTTTGACCTTAGTTCTTATCAGTACAGTGTTTTTGGACAGAGGATAGAGCTTGGACTTTGTCATAAATATTAAATCATGAGTGTTTACTGTTTTAGGCAGTACTTGTTTAGTACCTTTTGTCCATGTTCATGTCCATTGGCATTTGTTAACCTGGGCATTAGCCTACAACTGACTTTCTCCTGACATCTTTGGACCTGCTTGACAGCTGTTAAAATGCTTTGTTTATTTTCTCATTGGGCTATTCACTGATGATCTAGAATGATTTGATAGGTTAAAGCAAGAACCCCACTTCATATCTTTCACCAACCCAGACATGTCAGATCAGTGATTGCTTTAAGTAACGGAGGGTGGAAAGCTGCATTTGAAAAGTACTCAAGCAGGGCCTATATATATGTGATCACACTTTTGCCACAACACAGATGTCTCACTGTTCCAGAACTGTAATTACCACTTAAGTGGGTTGCTAGTTTTATTTCAGCACTATTCCAGTGACGTGTGTGTGTGTGTGTGTGTGTGTGTGTGTGTGTGTGTGTGTGTGTGTGTGTGTGTGTGTGTGTGTGTGTGTGTGTGTGTGTGTGTGTGTGTGTGTGTGTGTGTGTGTGTGTGTGCCAGCACTGTAACGATGACATCCATAACTGCCAGTCGGACATGAACATAGTGGGGGCATGGAAGAGGGGCTACACAGGGAAGGACGTGGTGATCACCATCCTAGACGACGGCATCGAGAGGAACCACCCCGACCTCATTCAGAACTACGTGAGTGTGGGTGCGTTTTGGAATGGGGTATGTGTGTTGTAGTAGGAGTGTGTGTGTGGCGTGTTCAGCCATTGGAGGATTTATGCTGCTCGGCCAAGACCATGATGGTGAAAGCTTTTCCCTCTGTTTCCAGGACAACCAGGCCAGTTATGATGTCAACGGGAACGACATGGACCCCATGCCCCGTTATGATGCCAGCAACGAGAATAAGTAAGATACCAGGTCACAGCATCACATGTGTGTGTGTGTGTGTGTGTGTGTGTGTGTGTGTGTGGCTCTTCTCTGCCTGGGAGCCCTGTGTCCTGTGCCAGTTTGGCTGTCAGTGGTTTTGGACGTTCTAGCCCAAATGCCTTGGCTAACGCTCAGTACTCTGTGGTAGTTTGTTTTCTTAAAGAGACAGGAGGTTAACTAGCCCACTGCTTTAGACGGATCATGGTCTGCTCTCTCCCTCGCTCTCTCACTTTGCCCTTCCCTCTCTCTTTTTCTCTCTCTCTCTTTCCACCTCTCCCTCTGAGTGGGGCTCGTTGACAAGTCTGTCACAATAATGGGTACGTTCCAATGTCCATACTAGCATACTGCTTAGAATGCATGGCCCAACTCATGACTTTATTCTAGGTAGTATGCTGCTAGCGAGGCTATTGGAACACAGACATTGGTGTGTTCTTGCTAGCTACCTAAAGCCTACACACTACACGCATTTTCAGACAGACTTGTATCTTTCCATCGTCCCAACTTTTCTTGGAGGACATATTCTAAGTGATCATATAAACATTGAGGGAACACCGTTTATGAAAGCTTCCCCACACTGTTGATACACTTGCTATGTCCCTATTCAATACGTTTGGTTAGAGACACGAGTGTGGTCGTAGGTGATTCAATTTGTCGGCTCTAGCTTTATGACATGGTACTGATTTTAAGCGGGAGGACTTGCCACTTCTGATCCAGACCAAACAAAGACACCAGAATGGTTTGGATACACTCCCCTCTACCGACTCAGTCCCTCTCTCTAAATCAGCAGTTTCTCAGCTGTTCAAAGTAAACAGACAATAACCTTGCATCCACTGTGTTTTTGTTACCTATTCTGGGTCTGTGTGTGTTTCTAGAGGAGAACAAGCTGTTCTTTCTGCTTATGAGGAACACATCTGCTGGTGAATTTGGCCATTTCCATGTGGTAGAATCTCTGTTATAATGTAAAACTCCACTTCCATGAGCTAAACAAAGGATTGACCTCCAGGATTGATCCAGACAGTGTGTTATTCACATCGCCCTTTATTCATCGCACAGATGGTCTGGTTTAGACTGACTTGGAGCAGGCATGGCATGGAGATGGGCTGAGGGCAGACAACACAACCAACACACACATATGTAGAGGAGACTCAGGAAGACTATGGCGCTGTGTGAAGCCAAACAGGACTGAAGGATTTGAATGTTGGCTCAACAAACTGTCCATACGGCTGCCATAAGTGTAGAGGTTTCAGCCAGGTGATGGAATACACTACAGTAGAACCTTTAGCCTAGCGAGGGCGTGTGTGTGTGTGTTTGAGCATGGAATTCTGTGTGCGCACCCTGCCTGCCAATGTGTAGATGCTGGGTTGCCATGACAGCGGTCAGTGGTGACTCTTGGCCGCTTGTTCCAGATGTTCTCGGCAGGAGGGCTGGTCGTGCCGAGCGCGAGAATGTCTTTGACTCTTCCTCCTCTCCTAAAACCCACTCTTGTTTGTTTGCGCTCATCACTAACCGGGCCACTTGTTCACGCGGCTACAGTCTGGCAGAATGTTGCCCTTGCTTGTTGAGGGCTCGGAAACATACAAATCATTGTCTCTTTCACATTGTGAAAATATTTGAGGGCTGTATGTATCCCAGTTCAGTTGCTGCTGCCTCTGAATCCAGGGTCACGTCATTGGGCACCAAAGGGAAGAAGCAGTTTTAAATTGCGTGGCCTTATGAACAAGACCCTGCCCCTGCTACTGGCCATGTGTCGACCTGTTCCTCCAGCCCATAGCTTGAACTAAGTCGAACTCCACTCGCTTCTCTCCACTTCTTTTTCTTAAATATGCATGTTGTCAAATGGTATACCGACTGTTTGTGCATTCTTCAGTTTTTAATTGTTTTATATAATTTTTTTTACCCCTTTTTCTCTCCAATTTTCACGGGATCAAATTGGTAGTTAGTCTTGTCTCTTCGCTACAACTCCCGCACGGACTCAGGAGAGGCGACGGTCAAGAGCCGTGCGACCTCCGAAACACAACCCAACCAAGCCGCACTGCTTCCTGACACAATTCCCGCTTAACCCGGAAGCCAGCCGCATCAATGTGCTGGAGGAAACACCATGCACCTGGCGACCGTGTCAGCGTGCACTGCGCCCGGCCTGCAACAGGAGTCTTTAGAGCGCAATGAGACAAGGACATTCCTGCTGGACAAACCCTCTCCTAACCCGGACGATGCTGGGCCAATCGTGCACCACCCGATGAGTCTCTTGGTCGTGCCTGGCTGTGACAGAGCCTGGACTCTAACCAGGATCTCTAGTGGCACAGCTGGTACTGAGATGCAGTGCCTTTGACCACTGCGCTACTCGGGAGGCCCCAGTAAATCTGTTTACATATTTGTGAGTTTGTTAATGTGCGTGTGTGAGAGATTTTAAATGTGTGTCTGTGTGTCCCTCCCTCTTTAGGCATGGAACTCGCTGTGCTGGGGAAGTGGCTGCATCTGCTAACAACTCCCATTGCACTGTGGGAATCGCCTACAACGCTCGGATAGGGGGTGAGTGTTTCAAGGTTATTTTAAATCTTATTCAACAGTGGTGAGTGTGTGAGGGCTTGGGTGTGTGTTCACTCTGTGTGTGTTTCTCTCAGGGGTGCGGATGCTGGACGGCGACGTGACGGACATGGTTGAGGCCAAGTCTCTGAGTCTGCAGCCGCAGCATATTGACATCTACAGTGCCAGCTGGGGTCCCGATGATGACGGCAAGACGGTGGATGGCCCCGCCTCTCTGGCCAGGCAAGCCTTCGAGAACGGTATCCGCATGGTGCGTCTCGCGTGCGCACACTGTACGTTGTGTACACACACACTCACACCAGCGGCCAGTGTTATCAATGCTTCCTTCAAGACATTTGGATTAAAGAGCTGTGTCTAATTAGCATATTCATGCATGGTATCCATATTCATAAGTATGTTGTGGAGATGGCTCAAAGGAGGAGCTAAGCCTAGGGTTAAGTGGAGGGGAATGGTGTTCACAAAGTCCACTTGTGGAGATGTCAGAACACCCTCTCCTTGCTGAGTCAGAAATGCTGCTGACATTGTGATTGTGGAGAAAGTGAAACAATGGTTAGAGTGGTGGGTTACGTACATCTCTGTTTGGCATCGAAGCTGCAGAGGTCTATTGGGCTATTATGACGTGTGTGTGGACATATTTTCCTATACTTGTGAGTACCAGAAGTCCTCACAAGAATAGTAAATTCAGAGAAGTAAGAATATTTTTGCCAGTCCTCACTTGTCCTCATTTTAGGGAAAATAGACTTGAATGGGAATCACTTGTTGGTCCCCAAAAAGTCCTCAAGTATAGTAAGACATAGCTATGTCTGTGTGACCTGCTTTCTTGGGCAAATGTTCTATTTTTTTGTTTCTTTCCTGCCTCCCTCTTTTCTATAAGAAGTCTCCTCCCTTCCTGCGCTCTCTCCCTCGCCTCCCTTCATAGCTGGTCCAAGCTGTCCGTCAGCGTTTGGTCCACTCTTCACTCAGAGGGGCTTCTCTCTCTTATCACTGGCTGACAGAGGCCTTTTGAAGTGCTACCCTTTACCTTTTATCCCCTCTGTGTGTGTGTGTGTGTGTTTGAGTGATAGTCAGAGCTCAGAGCGGTAGGCTTCCTCCCGTGTCCCTGCCAATCACACAGAGATGTTGACTTTTTTTAGGATCCCCATTAGCTGACGCCAATGGCGACAGCTTGTCTTCCTTGTGTCCGACACGTAACAAGAAAGACGTTACAGACAAATACTTTTTACATCCGTTAACGTGTGTTATTAGTTACAGTTACTTTTATCAGTTACACATACATGTCAGTACATAGACACAACAAGTAGGTTACATAAGAGAAACACTCAAAGAAATGGAACACAGCATTTTAGAATTCCCCCTCCACTGCTGCGTTCACTTGCGATTACCATTTCAGCATTCAGGTGGAGGGAGAACTTTCTTTGTTGCCGGGCGCAGGAAGTCCCACCTCTGATCTAATTTATATTGATTTGATTTCCTGCCAGGGAAGGAAGGGGCGCGGCTCCATCTTTGTGTGGGCGTCAGGGAACGGCGGGCGGAGCCGGGACCACTGCTCCTGTGATGGCTACACCAACAGCATTTACACCATCTCCATCTCCAGCACCGCTGAGAGCGGACGCAAGCCCTGGTACTTGGAGGAGTGCTCCTCCACCCTCACCACCACCTACAGCAGCGGAGAAAACTATGACCGGAAGATAGTAAGTCTGTCTCTGAGGGGGCGGGATAAAGTGTATGTGGATGTTCCTCCACCCTCTTACCACCACCTACAGCAGCGGAGAAAACTATGACCGGAAGATAGTAAGTCTGTCTCTGAGGGGGCGGGATAAAGTGTATGTGGATGTTCCTCCACTCTTACCACAACATGCAACAGCAGAGTGAGGACAGAACTAGTGTGTGTGAGCGAGAAAGTGCACTAGTGTGCTAATGCCGCTATGTTGTGTTATTTAGGCCGACTTGATGGCATACTAACATGTAACTAATTCCTGAGCTGGCAAAGCCAGAAACAGGCTTTATTTGTAAAGCCTGTGACCTTTGAACCCAAGGCTGGGTGATAGAGGTCAGCGTGTTGGTCAAGCTGTGTCCTGGGCTGACCCCCTGGCCCAGGGTGCATTGGGACAGACAGTTGGACAGACTGTGACAGTTGGCCCTTTTGTCCCAGCTTGTCTGGCAGTGTCTTGTCACATTCCACATAGAGGGTCAGAAGACTAAGCAGGGGGAGACTAAGATCCAGCCAGGCCTACGCTGCCATATAGACTCACACAGAACCATGACCCGTACTCAACACGTACAGTCACATGCATGCGCACACACAACCAAAACCCATTCAATCCAACCATACCAGGAGGCCCCTCAAGTCCCAGACCCACTCCAGGGCCTGTATTCATTAAGCATCTCAGAGTAGGAGTGCTGATCTAGGATCCGGGCCTCCGCTGTGCATATACCGTGCCTTCAGTAAGTATCCATACCTATTACACTTTTTGGTTATGGTACAGCCTGAATTCAACATTGATTTAAATAGGTTTTTACATACAATACCCTGTAATGATTTTTTTCTCATTTATTGAAAATGAAATTCAGAAATATATCATTTAGATAAGTATTCACATCCCTGAGTCAATACTTTGTAGGAGCACCTTTGGCAGCGACTACAGCTGTGAATCTTTCTGGATAACTCTAGGAGCTTTCCACACCTGGTTTGTGCAACATTTACCCATTATTCTTTTCAAAATTCATCAAGCTCAAATTATTTGTTTATCATTGCTAGACAGCCATTTTCAGGTTTTGCTATATATTTTTAAGTAGATTTAAGTCAAAACTATAACTTGGCCATTTGGGAACATTCAATGTTTACTTGGTTAGCAACTCCAGTGTAGATTTGGCCGTGTGTTTTAGGTTATTGACCTGCTTGAAAGATGAATTAATCGCCCAGTGTTTGATGGAAAGCAGACTGAACCAGGTTTTCCTCTAGGGTTTTGCCTGGGCTCAGCGCCATGCCATAAAAATACAAAATTATCCTGAAAAGCTCTCCAGTCCTTAACGATTACAAGCATACCCATAACATTATGCAGCCACCACTATGCTTGAAAATATGGGGAGTGTTCATTGGCTTTGCCCCAAACATAACACTTTGTATTTAGGACATAAATTAACTTTATTTTGCCACGTTTTAGAATATTTGTTTTCTGTACAGGCTTCCTCCTTTTCACTCTTGTCAATTAGGTTAGTATTGTGGAGTAACTACAATGTTGATCCAATCTCAGTTTTCTATCATAGAGTTTAATGACTAACTGTTAGTCACCGTTGGCCTCATGTTGAAATCCCTGAGTGGTTTCCTTCCTCTCCGGCAACTGAGTTAGGAAGAACGCCTGTGTCTTTGTAATGATTGGGTGTATTGATACACCATCCCAAGTTTAACTTCACCACGCTCAAAGGGATATTCAATATCTTTATTTTATTTTAAACCTCTAACAATAGGTTCCCTTTGCGAGGTCTTGGAAAACTCCCCTGGTCTTTGGTTGAATCTGTGTTTGAAATTCACTGCTCGACCTTAGATAATTGAATGTGTGGGGTACCGAGATGATGTAGTCATTCAAATAAATCCATGCAAATCATTATGACTTGATAAGCAGATGTTTACTCTTGAACTTATTTAGGCTTTCCATAACAAAGGTTTTGAATACTTATTGACTGAAAACATTTCAGCTTCTCATTTTTTACAGTTTTGAAAAACATAATTCCACTTTGACATTATGGGGTATTGTTTGTACTAGGCCAGTGACCCAAAAAATCTAAATGTAATCCATTTTGAATTCAGGCTGTAACACAACACAAAGTCATGGGGTGTAAATACTTTCTGAAGACACTGTATACAACTAACTGCCAAAATAAAGGAAACATTTGAGCAAATGGGCGATACAACGTATATTGAAAGCAGGTGCTTCTACACCAGTGTTGTTCCTGAGTTAATTAAGCAATTATTATGTATAAAAATGCCCAGTTGCCCACAATTGTGGCCTATCCAGCTCTACAGTGACCTGTCAGTCAGCCAGGGATCCCTTTTGGAGGATGGGTTTTATTTTGACTGACTGGATTTGGCACACAGCTTTTCTCTTCTGTCATTGAGGAACTAACTGAAGTCCTGCAATGGGAATATATATATATTATTATTATAGTTTTTTTCCCCCATCCCTTTGGTCCGCTTGGTTAGGAAATTATTTCCTAGGTACCTTTGGGAACAGCAGGTTTGTGTGTGCGTGTCAATTCTAGCAGGTTAGAGTATCAAAGATGGAATGTATGCAGTCTCAGGTGTGCCTCAAACTCACCCTGATCCACAGGATTTAACCCCCCTCCTTTCCATCCCTCCCTCCCTCTGTAGATCACTACAGATCTGCGTCAGCGCTGCACCGACAGCCACACAGGGACCTCGGCCTCTGCTCCTATGGCAGCTGGGATCATCGCGCTGGCCCTGGAGGCTAAGTAAGCTCCTTAACCTTAATGCAGGGATTCACACGACTGCAGTTAGTCAGTTTACTCAGCCAGTCAATCACATCGCTTTCCTGCATTATCACAGTCGCGCTGTTCTCTTTCTCCTGACTGTTTTGCCTTTCTTCACTTTCTCTTTCTGTCCTCTGCTGCCCCCCCCCCCCCCAGCACTGCTGATGGTATCAGTGGTTATCTGGTGAATGAAAGAGTGGATTTGACTTTGATAAACATACCCGAGAGGAGCTGGGTCTGCCAGCAGGCCTGCTCTGTCATTTGAAATCCAGCTTATCTTTCCTCCCTCTGCCTCAGATTACGCCTGTATGTTTATACCATAATTACACTTCAGTCAGAACACCAGAGGAGACGCTCTGCTCACTGAGGAATTCGGCTGGGTTTGATGTCGGGTCTGTTGGGACCGAACGAGCTGTTGAAACAGTTTGTGTGTGTGCGCACTCTGGCAGCTTTCAAATGATGTTAGGATGCCTGTGCCATGGCCTAGTTAGGGCACCACGGCAATGATGATGATGATGATGAAACATTTCTAGAACATGAATTATGGATGGAGTTGTGGAGTTAAACTATTGGTTTTGTCAATCTGTTTTTATGTATAGGTATTGGAGTTGGGACTCCCCTGCTTTCCCCCTCCAGAAGACCTCTCTGTCCTTATGGAATTGACATGGCTAGCTAGTTAGTGGTGCACGCTGGTAGCGTTTCAATTGGTGATGTTACTTGCTCTGAGTAGTTTTATCCCTTGCTCTGCAAGGGCCATGGCTTTTGTGGACCAATGGGTGATGAAGCTTCGAGGGTGACTGTTGTCGATGTGTTCAGAGGGTCCCTGGTTCGAGCCCAGGTTGGGGCAAAGAGTGGGAAGGAAGCAACACTTACACTATTACTGGCGCCCAGGCTAACAACTTCTGGTTTTCACTTGAATTCGTAAAAAAAAAACTTTGAACAGAGTGAGTGTTGGACAGCGAGCGTAATGGCAGACGTCCGGACAGATGACTCCTGGGAAGGGAAACACATCCACATACTGTCCCACTAGTGTTCAAGAGTTTGTTGGCGTTGGGTAGTTGTGAAGGGTTTCCCCATTCCACAAAATATATATCCATGCAGAGTAGTACTTTTCTAGAATGTTCCGGAATGCTGTGCCCAGAGGATGAAGGAGAGATGAGAGACAGAGAAAAAAAATTAAGCATCTGGTCGGCATATGAGGGGATTCCCGGGAAACTTGGTGACCCACATATTGATTTTTTGTTGTGTGTTTCTGCATCAGACACATGGCTACTATCTTGTAATGGTTTTACGTGAGATCAGACAGGGGAGGGAGATGGGTGGACATATCTGCTATATTTCACCCTCTTCTCGTGTTCTTTTTCTCACACACACATCCATTCACATTTTAAATGTGTGTACACACACACACACACACACTGTGAAGTCTGTATATTTGGTCACCAATGTGTGTCTGTGGTGTTTTGTGATTTATCCCCCAGTCCTCTGTTGTCGTGGAGGGATGTTCAGCACATCATCGTGAAGACATCTCGAGCCGGCCACCTCAATGCCCCTGACTGGAAGACCAATGCCGCTGGATACAACGGTGCTTAACACTGCTTGCCTCCTCTCCTCCCTTCACCTCAGCTACCCCCCTCCCCCTCTCTTTCTTTCATACCCCTGACTGTCCCAGTCACTCACCATAAAACATCCCACCGCCTGCCAACTACCTGTCAGGCATTCCATGTGGTGTACTTTGTTTCATGCATATGTTTGTAGTGTGTGTGTGTGTGTGTGTGTGTGTGTATTAGAGGGAGAGAGTGTGTGTGTACACACATGCTTGAGAGAGTGTGTGCTTGAGGTTTGTGTGTGTTTGTAGTATGTGAATTGAGGGTCAGCCAGGCTGCAGTCCCAGTCTGTCTGGTTTTTCCAAATGGCTGTTTCAAAGAGCAATGGGAAATTGAGAGTGAAGGGGGGGGGGGCGGTGCATGTCACCCAGAGGGAAATGGAGAGGTTTAGAGAAAGGGTGACAGCGTAATGAAAGAGCGGGTGAGGAAACAATATTTGATTGGCTGTGTTGATTGGGTTCACATTGATGTGATACTGTTTTTAATTGGTTGTTCTATGACATCAATAACTATAGACTCAGAGCCATATACAGTGACCATAGAACATTGCACAGTTTTAATTTGACATTTTTTCTTTTGTTTCAAATGAGTAAAAAAAAAAGGTAAAAGTATCCACTCCTGTGTCAACTAGAATCCTATACTCTTTATTCATTACTCTGGTTGGAATTACTCAAGCTCTGTCATAGGAAAGTTGGTGGATACTTATCGAATTAAAACATTTCAGACTGTTACACATGTTAACTGTCTAGATTTTTTGGGGGTGGGATGTTGTTTACATCTGAATTCAATAACAACCCAGGTTGGAAGGCAACACATTTGTGGTAATTGTGGTGGATCCTTCCTACAGACACAGTATAGATATGTATATGGGTCGGTGTATGTATTGACTTGATTTTTGAACGGTTCGGATTGCCTGATGAGTGGGCGTGTCTTGCAGTCAGCCACCTGTATGGCTTTGGTCTGATGGACGCGGAGGCTATGGTAAAGGAGGCGGAGCGATGGAAGCAGGTCCCCGCCCAGCACATCTGTGTGGAGAGTGCCGACCGCCAGATCAGGTACTACACAACCAACGACTCCCTAGTTTTCCTGTCCTTACCCAATCAACCAACCAATCAAATGTGATCTGTTCAAAGCTATTGACAAATACATTACAACACTATATTCAACAACAACCAAGGGTAGTGTTCATCAGGACAAAAAGTTGTTTCACTCCATTTTGGAGAATATTTTCCCATTTCGTGCCTACTGACTCTCTCCTGGGGGTGTGTTTTTGTCCAGAGGTTTTCATGTATGGGATTGTGCAAGCTCCTGCACACTGAGGGGAGCCAGCCAAGCATTAGTTTTGGAGGGTCTAACACACGCACGCGCACGCATACACACATCCCAGATGACTTACAGGCCCTTTCAATTTGATCTGCTTGGTTTTTTTTTTCTGTGCAGCTGGATGCTTAATCGGGCCCTTGTTGAACACATTGACGAGCCAATCACAGTTTAGTTTACTGGCTTTGAATGGAACCAATTAGCCTCTTGCTAGTTCCCCAGTCGATCTCCCTATCTATCAGCCCCATGATGGCCAGACGATAGGAATCTTATGGGAAGCATATGTTTGTGTTTTGAGGGAGTGTTTGTAGTATGTGTAGTGAGGCAGCACCGGGTGTGTTTTGGCAACACTGTGATTTTGCTCTGGAGCTGTCCTGCGGATGTCATCTTACAGCCGCTGGGTTCTGCACTGAGACACCCCTTGGCTGGCCTCTCCATTGCATTTGGTAATGTCTGGGCCTTCTCATCCTTGGAGTATTGGGGAGAACCATGAGATCTGTAGACTGCCAGGGAAGTCGTGATCTGGGGTTGTCTCGTCCTCCCTGTCCCCGTCCCAAGCACACTTAAATGCAGATCTACACCTCAAACCACACACGTGCTAGCGTGGATTCTGGCATAGTGTTTGGGAGCCAGGCTGTGATTACTCGTCCTGTCCCCTCTGCTCTCAAAAAAACATGGTTCAGAGTAATCAAGAATCCATGCTAGCTGGGTAGCACATGGCTTGCCTGTGTCTGTGGGTTCCACTTCCTCTCACACGTCAGATTTAGATTCTGATTGGGTGACTGCTCTGACACTGACACCTGATTTGGTTGCTTCACTCTGCCTGCAGGACGATCCGCCCGGAGCATGTGGTGCGCTCTGTGTACAAGGCCACCGGCTGCATTGACAACTCCAACCACCATGTCATCTATCTGGAGCACGTGATCGTACGCATCACCATCACACACCCGCGCCGCGGTGACCTGTCAATCAACCTCACGTCCCCCTCGGGAACCAAGTCCCAGCTGCTTGGCAACAGGTGAACCTCCCCTTCAATTCTACTCTACTACGCTCGCTCTTACACTACGCACCAGGGTTTCTTCACTCTTGGCATGAAGGCTTGTGTTCCATCCCTGCACTAACACACTTGTTTCGATGAATCATGAAGCCGTTAAATAGTTTAACCAGATGTGTTGGTACTGGACCGGAATAAGAAGAACCTGCACACCCCTGTGGCTCCCCAGGACCAGGATTGAAGAGCACTGCTCAACATGTTTCTACTACGGAGTCTCTACAGTTTGTGGTCTTGATTGTGGTTGAACCGTGTGCTTTCTCCCACGGTAGGAAATAGAAATGTGGTTGACTTGTGGTCTCCTCTAGGTTGTTTGACCACTCCATGGAGGGCTTTAAGAACTGGGAGTTCATGACCACTCACTGCTGGGGGGAGAAAGCGGCCGGGGACTGGATCCTGGAGATCCATGACTCCCCTTCGCAGCTCCGCAGCCAGAAAGTCCCAGGTACAGTAGACTAGAGAAGCCCTGTCTAAAGAAGCGACGGCTCCAGTGCAAAATATGCTTAAAGTGAACTATCCCCTTAAGGATACTCACCAACCAGAGTTATATTGTGTAGCAGTAAACCAATGATGTGTAATTGTTCACCCTTTCTCTTGTCCGTCTTTGCTGATGCTATGCTGCATAACCCCCCCAGGTAAGCTGAAGGAGTGGTCTCTGGTGCTATATGGCACCTCCATGCACCCGTACTCCTCCCTGCGCAGCGACAAGCCCCGTTCGGCCGAGCCCCCTGCAGACGAAGAATTCACTGAGGAGTACAATGGTGAGTGAGGAATATGACGGAGGGAGGGGAAGGAGAGACTAAAGAAAGAGGTGGAGGACAGAATACAGGAGTTCTCTCCCTACCACTCTCTGTTCCTTACCTCTCTGTTTGATACCTTGTTACAGTGCATTTGGAAAGTATTCAGACCCCTTGACATTATCCACATTTTGTTAATTTACAGCCTTATTCTAAAATTGATTAAAACGTTTTTCCCTCATCAATCTACACACAATACCCCATAATGACAAGCAAAAACAGGTTTTTAGAAATGTTTATAAATTATCACATTTACATAAGTATTAATACCCTTTACTCAGTACTTTGTTCATGCACCTTTGGCAGCAATTATAGCCTCAAGTTGTCTTTGGTATGGTGCTACAATCTTGGCACACCTGTATTTGGGGAGTTTCTCCCACTTTTATCTACAGATTCTCTCAAGCTCTGTCAGGTTGGATGGGGTGCGTCGCTGCACAGCTATTTTCAGGTCTTTCCAGAGATGTTCGATCGGGTTCAAGGCCGGGCTCTGGCTGGGCCACTCAAGAACATTCAGAGACTTGTCCCGATGCCACTCCTGCGTTGTCTTGGCTGTGTGTTTAGGGTCGTTGTCCTGTTAGAAGGTGAACCTTCGCCCCACTTGTCCCTGTATTTGTTCCATCTTTGCCTCAATCCTGACTAGTCTCCCAGTCCCTGTCTTGGCTGTGTGTTTGCCAGGTTTCCTCAGACGTGATGCTTGGCATTCAGGCCAAAGAGTTCAATCTGTCATAGAGCAGAGAATCTTGTTTCTCAACCTTCAAACTCCCACAGAGGAGTCATTTGTCTGGCCACTCTACCATAAAGGCCTGATTGGTGGAGTGTTTCAGTGATGGTTGTCCTTCTGGAAGGGTCTCCCATCTCCACAGAGGGGCTCTGTCAGAGTGACCATTGGGTTCTTGGTCACCTCCCTGACCAAGGCCCTTCACCCCCGATTGCTCAGTTTGGCTGGGTGGCCAGCTCTAGGAAGAGTCTGTGTTCTAGTCAATGTCATCCTATTGCTGTACTGTATATATACTATTGTATCCTATGTATTCTACAGATAAAAAACTTATATCCACATACTTTCCAAAATGTCTATACATCCCTTCACATACATAGATAGAGTTGAAGTCAGAAGTTTACATACACCTTAGCCAAATGCATTTAAACCCTGTTTATCACAATTCCTGACATTTAATCCTAGTAAAAATTCCCTGTTTTAGGTCAGTTAGAATCACCACTTTATTTTAAGAATGTGAAATGTCAGAATAATAGTAGAGAAAATGATTTATTTAATCTTTTATTTCTTTCATCACATTCCCAGTGGGTCAGAAGTTTACATGGACTCAATTAGTGTTTGGTCGCTTTGCCTGGTGTAACTGGGTCAGGTTTGAAGGCCTCCTTGCTCGCACATGCTTTTTCAGTTCGGCCCACAAATTTTCTATGGGATTTGTTGTCAGGGCAATGTGATGGCCACTCCAATACCTTGACTTTGTTGTTCTTAAGCCATTTTGCCACAACTTTGGAAGTATGCTTGGGGTCATTGTCCATTTGAAAGACCCATTTGAAACCAAGTTTAAACTTCCTTGTCTCGAGATGCTGCTTCAATATATCCACATAATTTTCTTGCCTCATGATGCCATCTATTTTGTGTAGTGGACCAGTCCCTCCTGCAGCAAAGCACCCCCACAACATGATGCTGCCACCCCCGTGCTTCATGGTTGGGATGGTGTTCTTCGGCTTGCAAGCCTCCCCCTTTTTCCTCCAAACATAATGATGGTCATTGTGGCCATAAAGTTATATTTTTGTTTAATCAGACCAGATGATATTTCTCAAAGAAGTACCATCTTTGTCCCCATGTGCAGTTGCAAACCATAGTCTGGCTTTTTTATGGAGGTTTTGGAGCAGTGGCTTCTTCCTTGCTGAGCGGCCTTTCAGGTTATGTCGCTATAGAACTTGTTTTACTGTGGATAAAGATATTTTTGTACCCGTTTCCTCCAGCGTTTTCACAAGGTTCTTTGCTGCTGTTCTGAGATTGATTTGCACTTCGCATCAAAGTATGTTCATCTCTAGGAGACAGAACGTGTCTCCTTCCTGAGCCGTATGACGGCTTCGTGGCCCCATGGTGTTTATACTTGCATACTATTGTTTGTACAGATGAATGTGGTACTTTCAGGTGTTTGGAAATTGCTTCCAAGGATGAACCAGGCTTGTGGAGGTCTACATTTCTTATTTTTTTTCTTGAGGTCTTGGCTGATTTCTTTGATTTTCCCATGATGTCAACTGATGTCAACTGAAGAGGTACGGAGTTTGAAGGTTGGCCTTGAAATACATCCACAGGTACACCTCCAATGGACGTAAATTAGCCCATCAGTAGCTTCTAAAGCCATGACATACTTTTCAGGAATTTTCCAAGCTGATTAAAGGCACAGTTAACTTAGTGTATGTAAACTTCTGACCCACTGGAATTGTGATACAGTGAGATAATTTGTCTAAACAATTGTTGGAAGAATGACTTGTGTCATGCAAAAAGTAGATGACCTAACTGACTTGCCAAAACTATAGTTTGTTAACAAGACATTTGTGTCGTGGTTGAAGAACGAGTTTTAATCACTCCAACCTAAGTGTATGTAAACTTCCGACTTCAACTTTAGACAGATATCTCAAACTTCTTCCATTTAAGAATGATGGATGCCAATGTTCTTGCTACCTTCAATGCTGCAGAATTTGTTTTTTGTTTCCCTTCCCCAGATCAGTTTTCTCACACAATTGCATAACCTATAGAAGTGTTGCGTAATATGGGCTCTCATGACATGTTTGATTAGATTTTTAAATTACATTTGCATTGATGTCAGAGTGATTAGAGGGACAATAGAGTCTGGAGTACCAGGCAGTTAGCAAGTTTGGTAGGCTACTAATGACCATCAGCAGCATCAGAGTTTGGAGAAGCCTAATTACCGTGACTAAATGTTTGTAACTGGGACTGAATACTTTCCGATTGTACAGTGCCTCCTATGGTTACTATCTCGCACTACCTTGAACCACTTTCCTTTTATAGCTCAAGCTCTCTCTGTAACTTCGTTATCAGCAAAGTCCGTGCTAGTAGGAAAAGATAAGTACACATTTGTTTTTATTCTCCCCCTTTCTCTACCTCTGGGTTCCTCCTGCAGGGTTACAGTGAGCAGGCAGCTGATAGACATTAGCCAGTGTGATCAGCCACAGCCATAATAGCAGAACATAAACACCCCCAACATTTTTATGCTTGTTAGACATAACACACTCTAGCCTTCTGCACAATAGGAACACCTTTCACACACTCACTCACTCAAACAGACCTAGCAATTGGAGATTATTACACAAGACACTGAATACTTTCTACTTCTCTAACAGTAATGTGATTCGCTATAGTACACATCAGACACTGCACCCTAACATCACACTACATGGTTGTTTCTTCAAAACTTAGAATTATGGTTTGGAATGCCAGTTAGCTCCCTTTAGTCGCATGCAGTTTTGTCTCATTCATAAAGTCAACTAACCTCCCCACCCCTTGTAGCATGGTGTATTACAGTACCCATAATGCTCTGTATAACATATCGTCTTCACCAGGGCTCTGTAACAGTGAGTGCAACGAGAACGGCTGTGAAGGCCCCGGACCTCACCAGTGCAACAACTGTCTCCACTACTTCCTCAAGTTCAAGAACAACACCAGGTTAGAATGTCAGTGTTCTGGCTGCCTAGTCATAGGCTGTGTTTACACAGGGATATGTCAGGGACATTGCACTTCTCTTGTCTCACTCGTTTGCTCTGTTTGAAGTTGGTGGTGACCCAACCATTGCCACGCGGTGAGAACCATTCTTACGAGGCCATGATCCGTAGATTAAGGCGTAACATAAACAAACAAATGTGTGTGTGAGAGGGGGTGGTTGACCTGTGTGAATGTGTTCAGTGGCGATCTAAGTCCACTGTAATTGCCTATATCTGGTGCACATTATTACACAGTATACTAATAAACAAGAGGGGTGTGCAGGTGCCTCTGTCTTGTGTTGTAAAACCTTATTATTAGCCATCTTAAGAATACAATGTTTTTCCACTACTTTCAACCCCTGAGTGCTTAATGTAGCTGGAGTGGGGTTTGGGAGGGGTGGATGGATGGATGGAAAGGGGGGGTACTGATGCTAATGCTCATAATTATATCCCTATGTTTCTCTTCGATGACCTTGTCTATCGGGTGGGGATGTGGGTGTGGTTGGAGGGGGAGGGGGCTCTGACATGGGAGAAGTTTTGGAGCACACTGTTTTACATTTATTAAAAAACAGCGTGAGATCGAAGGGGCAGAGGCGGTTTATGAAGTTATCTAACAGTTGTGCTTTAAAAGAAGGCACCTGTTTACCATACAGAAACGCACAAACACTCCCACACTTATGCAGTCACACATCTGATACGCACAGAAACACATGCTGTGTATAATTTTGGGCCATGAGCTTTGTTCGCTCCCATGGGGGGAGAGGGGTTGTTATTCTAGAATCTAGTGGATTTTGGTTTATCGCCTTGTTCAAACAGAGTCAGCGGTCAGAGTGCAAAAATGTAGTCTAGCATTCCGTTTCTTTCCTTTAGCCTGTTCCTGTATGCCGATAACATATTTCTGCTCTCTGTCCCATCCTTCTCCCTCGTTCTCCACGCCGCTGCAGGACGTGCGTGTCGGAGTGCCCATCCGGGTTTTTCCGCGACGACAGGAAACGCTGTAAGAAGTGTTCATCTCTGTGTGAGTCTTGTGTTGGTAGCCGTAGTGACCAGTGCTCCACCTGCAGACCGGGCTTCCACCTTAACGAGGGCTCCAACAACTGTGTGGCCAGCTGTGTGGACAGCTTTTATCTGGACCACGGCAAGTCTCTCACACACACACACACACACACACAAGGAATATTCTAATATGGGCCTTGATGTGACTTGAAGGCAATTGGTTGATTGATTGATTGTCACTGACTGGCTAGAAAACCAACCAATGATCTGGTGTCCCAGGTATGAAACCTTGAGGCACAGATTTGAACCCGCCCTCCCCTCCACCACCCTCAAACTCCGCCTCTTCTCCCTTACCCACCGCTGACCCCGACAACCCCCCCACACTTGCCTCTTTGGCCCCTATCTGACTGGATGTCTTCTTTCGAGTTACAGATTCCAACATGTGCAGAAGATGCAACGAGAACTGCAAGAAGTGCACCACGTCTAATATCTGCACAGAATGCAAACCAGGGATGAGGTAAGCCAAACCCACCAAGCCAAACACTCTCCCTCTGAACCCGTCACCTCAAGCCCCCCACACACACACACACTGCTGGTCTGTAGTAGTAGTTGCATCACTAAACGATCCAGTGACATTTTCATGTCTCTGGAGTTTGATTATCACCGCCACCAAACACTTTGAAGTGCCTGCTGGAGGTCATTTTGCAGGGCTCTGGCAGTGCTCCTGCTGCTCCTCCTTGCACAAAGGCGGAGGTAGCGGTCCTGCTGCTGGGTTGTTGCCCTCCTACGGCCTCCTCCACGTCTCCTGATGTACTGGCCTGTCTCCTGGTAGCACCTCCATGCTCTGGACACTACGCTGACAGACACGGCAAACCTTCTTGCCACAGCTCGCATTGATGTGCCATCCTGGATGAGCTGCACTACCTGAGCCACTTGTGTGGGTTGTAGACTCCGTCTCATGCTACCACTAGAGTGAAAGCACCGCCAGCATTCAAAAGTGACCAAAACATCAGCCAGGAAGCATAGGAACTGAGAAGTGGTTTGTGGTCCCCACCTGTAGAACCACTCCTTTATTGGGGGTGTCTTGCTAATTGCCTATAATTCCTGTTGTCTATTTCATTTGCACAACAGCATGTGAAATTTATTGTCAATCAGTGTTGCTTCCTAAGTGGACAGTTTGTGGAAAGTGTGATTGACTTGGAGTTACATTGTGTTTAAGTGTTCCCTTTATTTTTTTAAGCTGTGTGTGTGTGCGCACACACACACACATACATACACACACACTCACACACTTTTTTTTTTCACCTTTATTTAACCAGGTAGGCTAGTTGAGAACAAGTTCTCATTTGCAACTGCGACCTGGCCAAGATAAAGCATAGCAGTGTGAACAGACAACACAGAGTTACACATGGAATAAACAATTAACAAGTCAATAACACAGTAGAAAAAAATGGGCAGTCTATATACAATGTGTGCAAAAGGCATGAGGTAGGCGAATAATACAGTTTTGCAGATTAACACTGGAGTGATAAATGATCAGATGGTCATGTACAGGTAGAGATATTGGTGTGCAAAAGAGCAGAAAAATAAATAAATAAAAACAGTATGGGAATGAGGTAGGTGAAAATGGGTGGGCTATTTTCCTATAGACTATGTACAGCTGCAGCGATCGGTTAGCTGCTCGGATAGCTGATGTTTGAAGTTGGTGAGGGAGATAAAAGTCTCCAACTTC